>NC_135824.1:58116683-58407819 GCF_964213995.1 Mustelus asterias | reverse complement strand
AACTCTCTGACAGAACATTCCACCCAGGCACTATCCCCGTAATCCCATGTATTTACCCTGCTAATCAACCTAACCTGCACATCTTTGGACATTAAGGGATAATTTAGCATGGCCAATCCCCCTAACCTATACATCTTGGGACACTAAGGGGCAATTTAGCATGGCCAATCCACCTAACCCGCACATCTTTGGAGTGTGGGAGGAAACCGGAGCACCCGGAGGAAACCCACGCAGACACTGGGAGAACGTGCAAACTCCACACAGACAGTGACCCGAGCCGGGAATCGAACCCGGGTCCCTGGCGCTGTGAGGCAGCAGCGCTAACCCACTGTCCCACCGTAATCAGGAGCAACCAACTCAATATGAATATTCGCTCCTTAGATTTGGGGTACTAATCTCCAACCGAGAGGATGGTGCCATAGTTACTGGATTAATAGAATCATAGAATCCCTATAATGCAGAAGAAGGACATTCGGCCCATCGAGTCTACACTGACAACAATCCCACCCAGGCTCTATCCACGTAATCACCCTGACACTAAGGGGCAATCCCACCCAGACCTGTTCTCCGTAATCCCAAGTATTTACCCTGCTAATTCCCCTAACCTACGCATCTTTGGTCTGTGGGAGGAACCCGGAGCATCCGGAAGAAACCCACGCAGACACTGGGAGAACGTGCAAACACCACACAGACAGTGACCCAAGCCGGGAATCGAACTCGAGTCCCTGGTGCTGTGAGGCAGCAGTGCTAACCACTGTGCTGCCAGGATAATAATAATCCAGGGACCTCGACTAATGTTCCAGAAACATGTGTTGATGAGAAGCTTCCTGATTCACTCGTGTCATTTAGGGAAGGGAAACCTACCCTGGACTGGGCTCCAGATCCAGAACAATGTTATCTGCCCTTTGAAATGACCCAATAACCCACTCAGTCAAGGTGATTAGGGATGGGCAAGAAATACTGGACTTGCCGGAGACGCCCACATCCAATGAATGACTTTTTTTTTACTGTGGATTTGCTGTGTGACATCGATGTTCCTGATTCCACCTAGATGATAACCCAGAGTCTAAAGCTGAAGACTGGGTACCCAGTGACGACGAGAGGACCATGCTGAGGGAGGAGTTTGTGAGTCGCATGTACGCACGTTTCCTGGATGGAGAAGACCGAGACTTTGATTACAGGTGACCGCTATATAACTACATAGGGAATAGAATCATACAGCACAGAAGGCGACCATTCATCCCCTTGTGTCTCCGATAGCTCTTTGAAAGAGCAATGCAAGTCGTCCCGTTCCCATATTAACCGTTCCCATGTTAATCCAGATTCCTCCTTCCAGACAATATTCCTCTTCCAAGATGGGCGGCACAGTGGTTAGCACTGCTGCCTCACAGCGCCAGGGACCCGGGTTCAATTCCCGACTTGGGTCACTGTCTGTGTGGAGTCTGCACGTTCTCCCCGTGTCTGCGGGGGTTTCCTCCGGGTGCTCCAGTTTCCTCCCACAGTCTGAAAGACGTGCTGGTTGGGTGTATTGGCCATGCTAAATTCTCCCTCAGTGTACCCAAACAGGCGCCGGAGTGTGGTGACTAGGGGATTTTCACAGTAACTTCATTGCAGTGTTAATATAAGCCAACTTGTGACATTAATAAATAAACTTTACATAATTATACTTTATGTCAGCTTCTCGCTCCAATATCTATTTTTCTCTTTCTCTGTTGATCCCACGATGATTAACATGTCTCCAAAATTTCCCCCTTGTTCCCTCTGTGCATCGACCACATCTAAACCCCCTCAATCTTGCACTGAAACCACGATTCAGTTCATCACCTCATGCTGTTCTACCACGATGCTAGTTGATCACCCTTGGTCATCCCTGGTCAGTCACCCATTCCTCTTCAATCCCACTGTGTTGAAGTCTCTCGTCCGGACACCTTTCCACCCGGTCTTCCTGGTTGTCCCATCTCCATCGCTCATCCCTCCACATTTCCTCCCACATTCTCCCTCCCCTGCAACAGATGACCGTACCTATTTAGAGTCCCTACAGTGCAGGAGGAGGCCATTTGGCCCATCGAGTCTGCACCGATCACAATCCCACCCATGCCCTATCCCCGTAATCCCAAATATTTACCCAGTTAATCTCCCTGGCACTAAGGGGCAATTTAGCACGGCCAATCCGCCTAATCCGTATATCTTTGGGACTGTGGGAGGAAACCGGAGCACCCGGAGGAAACCCACGCAGACACGGGGAGAACGTGCAAACTCCACCTGAAGCCGAAATGGAACCGGGGTCTCTGGTGCTGTGAGGCAGCAGTGCCAACCACTCTGCCACTCTCTCCTCATTCTATCCCTGGATTTCAAAATTGTTCAACTCTTTACCTCCTTGAAAAGTCTTTCATTTCTCCGACCATCTGCAGGATTTCAAAACCCAAACTTGTTGTTTCCTTACTGTTATTCTCCATTTAGCATCATAGAATGATAGACTCCTACAGTGCAGATGGAGGCCATTCAGTCCATCGAGTCTGCACCAACCACAATCCCACCCAGGTTCTATCCCTGTAACCCCGTGCATTAACCCTAGCTAGCCCCCCTGACACTAAAGGGCAATTTAGCATGGCCAATCCACCTAACCCGCACATCTTTGGACTGTGGGAGGAAACCGGAGCACCCGGGGGGAAACCCACGCAGACACGGGGAGAACGTGCGAACTCCACACAGACAGTGACCCGAGGCTGGAATCGAACCCGGATCCCTGGTGCTGTGAGGCAGCAGTGCTAACCACTGTGCCGCCCTCCACTAGCTCATCCACCATTCCATAAAATAATATCCAGCCTGGCTCCTGACCTCATTATTCTTTTTGAAAAACACATTATTATTCGTTATCTCTGTGCACTATTTATTATGTAAAAAAAAATTGCTTGTCAGATTTTCTTCTTCTTGTCTAGAACCTTGAAAAGAATCTTTTAGATTAGCCAAAAGGAAACTGTTTATCGTTTTGCAGCTGCAGCAACAGTGTAATTTGATAATCTGGCTCGCTTTCCTCATGTCTTTGAGGCACGTTCGGTTGTTTCTGTGTTAAGTGAGCAGCAGAGTGTCAGTGGGGAACACTCTCACCCCCAAGGCAGAAGGTTGTGGGTTCAAGACTGGCTGCAGTGCTCAGAGTGTGCTGCACTGCCAGAGATGCTGTTTTTTAGCTGAGAATGTTGAAATAAGGCCCCTTCTGTTTTCTGAAGGGGAGCGGGGGTGGTGGAAAAGATCCCATGACAGTATTCAGAGCAAGTGTGTTCTCCTCCACGTCCAGGGCCGATATTTTACCCTCAATGATGACAGTGGATTGTTTGACAATTGTCTGTGAGATCTTACTGTGCACAAATTGGCTATCATTTTTCCTACATTGCAACAGTGACTACACTTCAACAGGGTGAAGTCAAAGACTGGAAAGCACTTTGGGGGTATCCTGCTCTATAAGACCATAAGATATAGGAGCAGAATTAGGCCATTCGGCCCATCGTGTCTGCTCTGCTACTCAATCATGGCTGATAAGTTTCTCAACCCCATTCTCCCACCTTTTCCCCGTAACCTTTGACCCCCCTTACCAATCAAGAACCTATCTATCTCTGTCTTAAATACACTCAATGACCTGGCCGCCTCTGTGGCAATGAATTCCACAGATTCACCACCCTCTGGCTGAAGACATTCCTCCTCATCTCGGTTCTAAAGGGTCGTCCCTTTACTCTGAGGCTGTGCCCTTGGATCCTAGTCTTTCCGACTAATGGAAACATCTTCCCCACATCCACTCTATCCAGGCCTCTCAGTATTCTGGAAGTTTCAGTGAGATTTCCCCCCCCTCCCTCGTCCTTCTAAACTCCATCCAGTACAGACCCAGAGTCCTCAAATGCTCCTCATATGTCATTCCCAGGATCGTTCTGGTGAACCTCCTCTGGCCCCTCGCCCAGGCCAACATATCCTTCCTTAGATACGGGTCCCAAAATTCCTCCTCATCTCTTCTAAAGGGTCGTCCCTTTAGAATCGTAGAATCCCTGCAGAGCAGAAGGAGGCCATTCGGCCCATCGGGTCTGCACCGACCACAATCCCACCCAGGGCCTATTCCTGCAATCCCACTTATTTACCCAGCTAATCCCCCGGCCACTAGGGTCAATTTAGCACGGCCAATGCACCAAATCGCACATCTTTGGAGTGTGAGAGGAAACGGGAGCACCCGGAGGAAACCCACGCAGACACGGGGGAGAATGTGCAAACTCCACACAGACAGTGACCCAAGCTGGGAATCGAACCCGGGTCCCTGGCGCTGTGAGACAGCAGTGCTAACTGCTGTGCCACCGTGCTGCCCACTCTGAGGCTGTGCCCTCGGATACTCGTGTCTCCTACTAATGGAAACATCTTCCCCACATCTACTCTATCCAGGCCTTAAAATGCAAGTATAAAAGCAAATTACTGCAGATGCTAGAATCTGAAACCAAAAGGGAATACACTGGAAAATCTCAGCAGGTCTGGCAGCATCTGTAAGGAGAGAAACGAGCTGACGTTTCGAGTCCAGATGTCAAAGCTTTGACAAAGGGTAGTCTGGAACTCGAAACGTCAGCTCTTTTTCCTCCTTACAGATGCTGCCAGACCCGCTGAGATTTTCCAGCATTTCCTCTTTTGGTTTAAAATGCAAGTCCTCTCTTTCCGCCCTTTCCCATTATTCGCTGTACGGGTTCACACAAGATGAGTAGCCGTTAGGGCTAGCCGGCAGAGAGCTGCTGGCACTCACGGGACTTTGGCCCCGGAATCTAGGAACTGCAGAGGAACTGCAAGCTCTGATTAGCAAACCTCCGCAACACTTCCCGCTGTTTAAAACCCGTTCTGCTTTCAGTGCTGTGGACGACAACCCAGACTTTGACAATCTTGACATCGTGAGCCGTGATGCGGAGGAGCGATACTTCGACGAGGAGGAGCCTTTGGAAGCTGAAGATATGGAGATGGACCGAGAATGACCAGATTAAACAGTCTCTTTGATTCATATGTATATTTTTTAAACAGTTTTAGATTCGACATTTCCTGACTCAGTGACTGTTAGTGAAGATCAGGGTTAGTTTTGTGTACATCGTTTCACCGAATCAATTTCTTCTCCCTATCCTTGATAACTCTTTTAATTGACCAAAGTTTCTGTTGTGCTGGATTCAGTTTTATTGGGGTTTTTTTTTATTGTATAGAGGGTGAAACTGTCAACCAACAAGTAACAGACTCCCCTGGTGGTTCAGTAGGGAACTGCACCACCCAGGGAAGCAATGGAGCCTTGCTCCTGGCTTTCATTCTTGAGTCGTGAGGAGGTAGCCGGGGGAAGAATTGCCCCCTGAACCTAGAGCGTTGGGGTGCTAAAATCAAGCAGCTTACCCTGTTCCTGGTTGCCTCAGTGTTTGTTCCGTGTGAATGTTTCGTGAGGCCCGCCACAGTTGAATATCCCATCTACATGGTGCCTGAGTCGCAAGCACGTGTAATCATAAAATTGATCTACACCGCAAAACGAGACCATCTCTTTGACCCTGCTGAGCTTAATGGCTTCGCTAAGCCAGTTCCCACAAAGGTTTATTTTCCTCCTCTATCATAGGAGAATCCCTACAGTGCAGAAGGAAGCAATTCGGCCCATCGAGTCTGCACTGACAACAATCCCACCCAGGCCCTATCCCCGTAACCCCACATATTTACCCTGCTAAACCCTCTGACACTAAGGGGCAATTTAACATGGCCAATCCTCCTAACCTGCACATCTTTCTCCTGTCGGGAGAAAGACAGAAATATCCACGTATTGCTCTCCTGAAGGCACTGGCTTGTGTTGGGGTACAGTCGCGTGGGTATCTGCTGTCCTCAGGGCTATCTCCATTCTGACAGCCTGACCACGGGTGCCCTGACCCCAAGTTTGTAGGTGCAGTTTTTTCAGCAGGGATCATTGGTCAGAATCGAAAATGCTGGCTGGGTTTTGATCTTTCTTTTCATTGATGGATCGACTGCTAACTCGGCTGAGGCCTACTAACTTGGCTTGGTCTGAGGATTGAACCGAATCGTAGAGGTTTACAGCACGGAAAGAGGCCCTTCGGCCCAACATGTCCGTGCCATCCTTTTTTTTAAACAACTAAGCTAGTCCCAATTGCCTGCGTTTGACCCATATCCCTCTATACCCATCTTACCCATGTAACTGTTTAAACGCATTTTAAAAGACAAAATTGTACCCGCCTCTACTACTGCCTCTGACAGCTCGTTCCAGACACTCACCACCCTCTGAGTGAAAAAACTGCCCCTCTAGACCCTTTTGTGTCTTTCCTCTCTCAAATCTACGGCCTTGAGTCTTAGACTCCCCTACCTTTGGGAAAACATGCTGACTATCTAGCTGATCTATGCCCCTCAATATTTTATAGACCTCTATAAGATCACCCCTAAGCCTCCTACGCTCCAGGGAAGAAAGTCCCATCTATCCAGCCTCTCGTTATAACTCAAATCATCAAATCCTAGTAGCATCCTCATAAATCTTTTTTTCACCGAGGGTCCCACATATTTCCCCTGCTTAATAGCTTAGTACAATATTGAGTGTGGACTTACTAACAGGCCACGAGAGACGGACTGAGGGTCAGGCCGCACAGTGATACCGTAACGCACTGAGGGTCTGCATGGGTTTCCTCCGGGCGCTCTGGTTTTCTCCCACAGTCCAAAGATGCACGGGTTAAGTGGATTGGCCATGCTAATTGCCCCTTAGAGTCCAAAGATGTGTAGTATAGGGGGATTAGCGGGGTAAATACGTGGGGTTACATGGATAGGGTCTGGGTGGGATGCTCCCTCGACGTGTCGGTGCAGACTCGATGGGCCAAATAGTCTGCTTCTGCACTGTAGAGATTATATGATTCTATGAAAATACATTGCCTTCTGCAGAGATATAATTGGGGCTTTAGTATATTTGATCCTTGCAGAGCTTCACAAAGTTAAAGTTGTTTTTTTTCCCTCCTCATGTTGAAGAAATCTGGGCTGTTGTTTTACGCACAAACCAATTTCCAGAGATTAAAATGAAAAGCTTTCCGAAAGAGCCATTTCTCAGTCCTCCTGCTTGTATCTTTCTTCATTTACTTTGGACCAGAAGACTTCTGCATTCGCTGCTTTACTGAACACGCAGGAATCATTAAAACTCTTCCAAAGTTGTCTCTTGTGTTTGTTTTGTTTATATATTTATTTTGGGAATTTGAAGACAGTTTTGTACTGCACCCCTGGATGGAAACTCCACAGATCCCAGAGTCAAATATCCATCAGCAGTGGTGATGTATCGGTTTGTAAAGTATAACTGCATCATCCATGATTCGTACTGAAAAAAAAGAGACATGTTGCCAAACTTTTTTGTTCTGCACTCATCAGAACAAATGCAAAAATGCCAAATTTCAAACAATCACAACAACTTATATTACAGGAGAAAGGGTGCTGATTGGTTGGCAAGTTGACTCTGGCTGAGTTGTTGCCATTGGAGAAAGCAATAGATCCCCAAATTCCTCAAAGATTTGGCATTCTTGCATTTGTCCTGGAGATTTGATTTGATTTATTATGGAGTACAAGATAAAGAAGGTTGGAAACATGTCTTTATTTTCAGCAATTTTCAAGTTCATGTCAACAAAATGAAGGAGATGGTCATCGACTTCAGGAAGCATAAAGGAGAACATGCTCCTGTCTACAGCAACGGGGACAAAGTAGAAAGGGTCGAGAGCTTCAAGCTTTTAGGTGTCCAGACCACCAACAACCCCTCTCTGGTCCCCCCATGCCGCCACTATAGTTAAGAAAGCCCACCAACGCCTCTACATTCTCAGAAGACTAAGGAAATTTGGCATGTCCACTACGACTCTCACCAACATTTATAGATGCACCATAGAAAGAATTCTTTCTGGTTGTATCACAGCTTGGTATGGCTCCTGCTCTGCCCAAGACCGCAAGAAACTACAAAAGGTCATGAATGTAGCCCAATCCATGTCACAAACCAGCCTCCCATCCATTAACTCTGTTTACACTTCCCGCTGCCTTGGCAAAGCAGCCAGCATAATTAAGGGCCCCATGCACCCCGGACATTCTCTCTTCCACCTTCTTCCATTGGGAAAAAAGTACAAAAGTCTGAGGTTACGAACCAACCGACTCAAGAACAGCTTCTTCCCTGCTGCTGTCAGACTTTTGAATGGACCTACCTCGCATTAAGTTGATCTTTCTCTACACCCTAGCTATGACTGTAACACTACATTCTGCACTCTCTCGTTTCCTTCTCTATGAACGGTATGCTTTGTATAGCACGCAAGAAACAAAACTTTTCACTGTACAATAATAAATCAAATCAAGTTCGGTAAACTGACAATTAGCATTGTGATATTTCAAGTGCATGAAAGATACTTCAATATAAACTTTGAAGTGCTGTAATCTACAGGATTGCAGAAACTGAAAAGTAGGACTAGGTTGATAGCTCTATTACAGCTAGCACGGACACAACAGTCCAAATGGCCTCCTGTGGGGTGGCACAGTGGTTAGCACTGCTGCCTCACAGCGCCAGGGACCCGGGTTCAATTCCCAGCTTAGGTCACTATCTGTGTGGAGCCTGCACATCCTCCCCATGTCTGCGTGGGTTTCCTCCAGGTGCTCCGGCTTCCTCCCACAGTCCAAAAGACGTGCTGGTTAGGGTGCATTGGCCGTGCTAAATTCTCCCTCAGTGTGCCCGAACAGGTGCCGGAGTGTGGCGACTAGGGGATTTTCACAGTAACTTCGTTGCAGTGTTAATGTAAGCCTACTTGTGATAATAATTAATAAACTTTGTGCTGTAAATCTTTCTATGTTTGTAAGTAAGTTGTCGCAATTGTATAGGGTGTTGGTGAGACCACATCTGGAGTTGTGTGTTCAGTTTTGGTCTCCTTATTTGAGGAAGGATGTGGGGACATTGGAGGCAGTTCAGAGGAGGTTCCCCAGATTGATTCCAGGGATGAAAGGGTTGACGTATGAGGAGAGATTAAACAGTTTGGGCTTATACTCGCTGGAGTTTAGAAGGATGAGAGGGGATCTGATCGAGGTATATAAAATTCTAAAAGGGATTGATAAAGAAAATGTAGACCAAGTGTTTCCCCTTGTGGGGCAATCTGGAACAAGAGGTCACAGGTATAGGTTGAGAGGCGGTAGATTTAAAACTAAGATGAAGAGGAACTACTTCTCGCAGAGGGTGGTGAATTTGTGGAACTCGCTGCCCCATCGCGCGGTGGAGTCTGAATCATTGAATGGTTTCAAGAAGGAGATAGATATATTTCTGATAAAAAAGGGATAAGGGGAACAGGTGGGGAGGTGGGTTTGAGACCAGGGAGAGATCAGCCATGATCTGATTGAATGGCGGAGCAGGCTCGAAGGGCTGAATTTACCTACTTCTGTTCCTAGTTCCTATGTACCTAGGTAATGCCAAATTGTTCTCCGGATAGCAGATCATTGGAAAATAGACATTTCAGGGTACGTTATTGTAGCCAGTAAAAAGATCAACTTCTGTTATTATGTTGGATTATAGATTTCTTTTGAGGTTTTTGTGCTGTGATTCCATGATATGTGTAAAAATAACTGGTCGCCAACCCCATGACATGCCAATGGACTTCTAATCCCCACAGTCAAGGGCACTGATTACTGGGAATAGTAGCATAGTGGTTAGGTTGCAAGACTGGTAATTAAAGAGCGTGGACTAATGAGACAAAAGTTTAAACTCAACCAGGGCAGTTGGGGAATTTAGATCCAGTTAATTAAATAAATCCTGAATAAAAGCCAGTCTCAGTAATGTTGACCATGTAACTGCCAGGTCGTCATTAAAAACCATCTGGTTCACTAAAAAATTAAAGTTAAAATGTATTTATTAGTCACAAGTAAGGCTTACATTAACACTGCAATGAACTTACTGTGAAAATCCCCTAGTCGCCACAGTCCGGCGCCTGTTCGGGTCAATGCACATTTTTCAGACTGGGAGGAAACCGGAGCACCCGGAGGAAACCCATGCAGACACGGGGAGAACGTGCAGACTCCACACAGACAGTGACCCAAGCCGGGAATCGAATCCAGGTCCCTGGCGCTGTGAGGCAACAGTGCTAACCACTGTGCCACTCCCTAATGTCTTTTTGGGAAGGAAATCTGCCATATTCACCCATTCTGGCCCTTTTGATACTCCAGAACCACAGCAATGTGGTTGACTCCCAACTGCCCTCGGAAATTGTCCAGAAAGCCCCTCAGTGGCCTCCACCTTCTCAAGGCCAATAGGAATGGGTAAGGAATGCTGACACTTCCAGCGACATCTTTTAAAAGATGATTTACAGTGACCAAATAAATCCAATCTAAGTTTCATTGTATTCCTAGAATTTAATTATATTTTAGGGATTCCACTTGCTGTTTCATGAAAAGACAAAGCACCTGATTATAATCCTGCACAAGTACACTTCAAACATACCTTTTCTGTCAAATAAGAAGGTAGAATCATAGAATCTATGTAATCCCTACAGTGCAGGAGGCCAGTCGGCCCATTGAGTCTGTACCGACTCTCCACAAGAGCATCTTAACCAGGCCCACACATCCCACCCTCTCCCTGTAACCCCACGTATTTACTCTGCTAATCCACCTAACCTACACATCTCAGGACACTAAGGAGCAATTTAGCATGACTGATCCACCTAACCTGTACATCTTTGGACATGTAAGGGGCAATTTAGCATGACCAATTGACCTAACCTACACATCTCGGGATACTAAGGGGCAATTTAGCATGGCCAATTGACCTAACCTATACATCTTTGGACACTAAGGGGCAATTTAGCATGGCCAATCCCCCTAACCTACACTAGGACACTGAGGGACAATTTAGCATGACTGATCCACCTAACCTATGTATCTTTGGACACTAAGGGACAGTTTAGCATAGCCAATCCACCTAACCTGCATATCTTTGGACTGTGGGAGGAAACCGGAGCACCCGGAGGAAACCCACACTTGCATGGAGAGGACGTGCAAATTCCATACAGACAGTCACCCGAGGCTGGAATTGAACCCGGGTCCCTGGCGTTGTGAGGCAGCAGTGCTAACCCACTGTACCACCGGTCTGTTTATCCTAGTGATCTGTGGTGTTACATGATGAACTTCAGAAGGCTGAGGGTGAAGCATGAGAGTGGTTCAGACAGTGGGCGGAATTTTACCGGCATGTCCGTCCGAGGTTCGTACGATCCCACCCAAGGCAAACGGAGAATGTCATTCTCCGAGCCTCGCCTGCCCCCAGAATCGGGGCGGACGTGCCAGTAAAATTCCAGCCAATGTGTCTATGTAGCTGGTTTGTGGAGTTATCCAGACACAGAGAAAGAGAGGGCAACAACAGAAAATTTAAATTTCAACTTATAATGTTTAGATTTTGACTGAATTTTTACACAAACAATATCGAGTTACACGCATAGTTTTTTTTAAAGCCAGGAAATATAATTTACCATCTTACAGGGGATAGGTAAGATGCTCTTTCGGAGAGTCGGTGTGGACTTAATGGGCTGAATGGCCTCCTCCTGCACCGTAGGGACTCAAAATGAACACATCTCATTCAAATGGCATTATGAACAACTTCAATCTCCTGCTTTGAGTCTCTGGAGTAGGATTTGAACTCACAACATTACAAATCAAAGAAAGTGCTTTCTGAGTTACAGCTGACACGTCCGAAACACGGAAATCTGGAGCTCACTCTGCCGGAGGCTGCTGAGACCGGCAGCTTTGTGTGGAGCAAGGGTTGAGTAAGGGGAAGAGAGGCGGAACCGAGGTGGGGAGGGAGATAGATTTAAGAAGCACGATCTGATGGAGTTGCAGAACGGTTTTACTGGCTGAATGGTCGCCCGTTCCCAATTACTGTTCCCGGTTACTCTGCTGCTGGGATAAAAGCAAAATCCTGCGGATGCTGGAATCTGAATCAAAAACAGAAAGTGCTGGAAAATCTCAGCGGGTCGGACAGCGTCTGTGGGGAGGGAACAGAATCAACGATTCCAGTCTGGGTGACCCTTCATTGGAGCTAAGATTTTCCAGCATTTGCTGTTTTGTTCGCTGTTGCTGGGGCCTGGTCTGGTTGCTCGGGTCAGGTTGCTAGGGTCAGGTTGCTAGGGTCAGCTTTCTAGGGTCTGGTTGCTAGGGTCTGGTTGCCAGGGTCAGGTTGCTAGGGTCTGGTCGCTAGGGTCTGGTTGCTAGGGTCAGGTTGTTAGGGTCAGGTTGATAGGGCCTGGCTGGTTGCCAAGCTCACTGACGTGATTGCTCGACACATTGGTCTGTTTGCCAGAGCCTGGTTGTTAGGGACTGGTTACTAGGATCTGGTTACTAGGGTCTGTTTTGGTTGCTAGGGTCTGGTTACTAGGGTTTGGTTGCTCGGGCCTGGCTACTTGGGACTGGTTGCTAGGGTCTGGTCTGGTTCATAGATCATAGATCATAGAATCATAGATCATAGAATCCTACAGTGCAGAAAGAGGCCATTCGGCCCATCAAGTCTGCGCCAACCACAATCCCACCCAGGCTCTATCCACATATCCCTACATATTTACCCACTAACCCCTCTAACTTATGCATCCCGGGACACTAAGAGCAATTTAGAATGGCCAATCAACCTAACCCGCACATCTTTGGACTGTGGGAGGAAACCGGAGCACCCGGAGGAAACCCACGCAGTCACGGGGAGAACGTGCAAACTCCGCACAGACAGTGACCCGAGCCAGGATTCGAATCCAGGTCCCTGGAGCTGTGAAGCAGCAGTGCTAACCACTGTGCTACCGTGCCGCCCCGTCTGGTTACTAGGGTCTGGTTGCTAGGGTCTGGCCTGGTTACTAGGGTCTGGTCTAGTTACTAGGGTCTGGTTGCTAGGCTCTGGTCTGGTTACGAGGGTATGGTTGCTAGGGCCTGGTCTGGTTGCTAGGGTCTGGTTGCTAGAGCCTGGTCTGGTTACTAGGGTCTGGTTACTAGGGTCTGGTCTGGTTGCTAGGGTCTGGTCTGGTTACTGGGGTCTGGTCTAGTTACTAGGGTCTGGTCTGGTTGCTAGGGCCTGGTTACTAGAGTTTGGTTGCTAGGGTCTGATTACTAAGGTCTCGTTGCTAGAGTCTGGTTATTAGGGTCCAATTGCCAGGTTCCGGTTGCTAGGGGTTGGTTACTAGGGTCTGGCTACTTGGGACTGGTTACTTGGGTCTGGTCATTAGGGTCCAGTTGCTAGGGGCTGGTTGCCAGGTTCCGGTTGCTAGGGGGTGGTTGCCAGGTTCCGGTTGCTAGGGGCTGGTTGCCAGGTTCCGGTTGCCAGGTTGGGTCGCTCCTTTCCGGTCGGGCTCCCGGACATGACGTCAGGCGCTCCGCGGAGCCGCGGCCAAGATGGTGTCGGTGACTCTGGGTGAGTTGGTAAAAAGCGGCCGAGCCGCGGGGAGAGAGAGAGAGCCGGGGGGAGGCCTCGGTGCTCAGACCCCCGGGGGACTGGGCCTCTGCGCCCCGGGGGTGGAGGGCGCTGGGGTGTGGGCCCGCGGCCGGAGCCTCAGCCTCAGGGCCCCGGGCCTGTGGGAAGCGGCCTCCCCGCCGGGGAGCCCCGGGCTCGGATTGAAGCTCGGGACTGGGAGTGAATTCCAGCTGGAACTCCGGCAGCTCCTGACAGACACTGAGTCACAGCGGCACCCATTCCAGCCCAATCCCCACACAGCCTCCCAGCGCAGCGCTGCGGGAGCCCCGCACTGTCAGAGGGTCAGTGCTGAGGGAGCCCCGCACTGTCAGAGGGTCAGTGCTGAGGGAGTGCCGCACTGTCAGAGGGTCAGTGCTGAGGGAGCCCCGCACTGTCAGAGGGTCAGTGCTGAGGGAGTGCTGCACTGTCAGAGGGTCAGTACTGAGGGAGTGCCGCACTGTCAGAGGGTCAGTGCTGAGGGAGTGCCGCACTGTCAGAGGGTCAGTACTGAGGGAGTGCCGCACTGTCAGAGGGGTCAATGCTGAGGGAGTGCCGCACTGTCAGAGGGTCAGTGCTGAGGGAGTGCCGCACTGTCAGAGGGTCAGTGCTGAGGGAGTGCCGCACTGTCAGAGGGTCAGTACTGAGGGAGTGCCGCACTGTCAGAGGGGTCAATGCTGAGGGAGTGCCGCACTGTCAGAGGGTCAGTGCTGAGGGAGTGCCGCACTGTCAGAGGGTCAGTGCTGAGGGAGCGCCGCACTGTCAGAGGGTCAGTACTGAGGGAGTGCCGCACTGTCAGAGGGTCAGTGCTGAGGGAGTGCCGCACTGTCAGAGGGTCAGTGCTGAGGGAGTGCCGCACTGTCAGAGGGTCAGTGCTGAGGGAGTGCCGCACTGTCAGAGGGTCAGTGCTGAGGGAGTGCCGCACTGTCAGAGGGTCAGTGCTGAGGGAGCCCCGCACTGTCAGAGGGTCAGTGCTGAGGGAGCCCCGCACTGTCAGAGGGTCAGTGCTGAGGGAGCCCCGCACTGTCAGAGGGTCAGTGCTGAGGGATGCCGCACTGTCAGAGGGTCAGTGCTGAGGGAGTGCCGCACTGTCAGAGGGTCATCTAAAAGATCCAGTGGCATATTCTGAAGAGCAGCTGGGAATTATACCTGCTGTCCTGCCCAATATTTATCCCACAACCAACATCTCACAACCCCATGATTAACTGGGTTGTAAAGCACTAAGGGACAACTCATGATCTGATATTATTTAAACATGTATATTATTTTTACATTCGGAACCTCTATCAGTGGGTTTCAAGAGCCAGCACGGTGGCACAGTGGGTTAGCACTGCTGCCTCACAACTCCAGGGACCCGGGTTCAATTCTGGCCTTGGGTGACTGACTGCGTGCAGTTTGCATGCTCTCTTCGTGTCTGTGTGGGTTTCTTCCTACAGTCTAAAAATGTGCAGGTTAGGTGGATTGGCCATGGTAAATGTTGCAGTTACAGCGGTAGGGTGAGGGAGAGTGCTTGGGTAAAGTACTCTGACAGAGGTGGTGCAGATGGGCTGAATGGCCTCTTCTGCATTGTAAGGATTATTCCATTCTGAGAGTCAGAAGATCTTGGGTTAAAGCCCCCCTTGGGGCTTAATTGTGGGAAGAAATATCAAGGAGGGGTGTGGGGTGGGGGGGGGGGGGGGGGTTGGTGTGCCTTACTGTCAGCTAGAGAGCCCTTTGCTGTGTTAAAGGAGCTGTTTAAGTATAAAACATTACATTGCCAGTGTCTTTTAGAAAATAAGGTGCAGCTCTTATCTAGGCTGACTCGAAAATTCAAAACTGCTTTTTGTCAGTTAAGAGTTGAGGATCTAAGGCAGGTTGAAAGATGGTGTTAAGAGAGTAAATGACGGAACAGGTTCAAGGGGCTGAATGGCCAGTTCCTGTGCCTCATCGGGTGCATGTAAATAACCCGGTGGCGGTATTTGGAAAAAAAAATAGCAAAATATTCTGAAGAACCAGCCCCACCAAAAGTAGACCGACTGATCACCTGTCTTATTGCTGTTTGTGACATTTTGCTGTATGCAAAATAGCTGCAACAAGGCAAATCAAAAGCAACTCTCCTCCTGACACCCCAAAGCCTGTCCACCATCTACAAGGCACAAGTCAGGAGTGTGATGGAATACTCCCCACTTGCCTGGATGGGTGCAGCTCCAACAACACTCAAGAAGCTCGACACCATCCAGGACAAAGCAGCCCCGCTTGATTGACACCCCATCCACCACCTTCGACATTCAGTCTCTCCACCTTTGATGCACAGTGGCAGCCACATGTTCCATCTACAAGGTGCACTGCAGAACTCGCCAAGGCTCCTTCAGTAGTACCTTCCAAACCCACAGCCCACTTAAAATGACAAGAGCAGCAGATACCTGGGAACACCAGCAAGTGGAGGTTTCTCTCCAAGCTTCACACCACCCTGACTTTGAAGTTTATTTATTAGTGTCACAAGTAAGCGTACATTAACACTGCAATGAAGTTACTGTGAAAATCCCCTAGTTGCCACACTCCAGCGCCTGTTCGGGTACACAGGGAGAATTTAGCACGCCCATTGCATCTAACCAGCACGTCTTTTGGACTGTGGGAGGAAACTGGAGCACCCGGAGGAAACCCACACAGACACGGGGAGAATGTGCAAACTCCACGCAGATAGTGACCCAAGCTGGGAATTGAACCCGGGTCCCTGGCGCTGTGAGGCAGCAGTGCTAACCACTGTGCCACCATGCCGCCAGTTCCCAATCCTATCTTGCACTCATCAGGACAAATGCAAGAATACCAAATTTCAACCAATCGCAATGATCTCTCCAGAAGAGAAACAGGCGCTGATTGGTTGACCGTAGGGGCCGGCACAGTGGTTAGCGCTGCTGCCTCACAGCTCCAGGGACCTGGGTTCGATTCCCGGTCTCGGGTCACTGTCTGTGTGGAGTTTGCACATTCTCCCCATGTCTGCATGGGTTTCCTCCGGGTGCTCCGGTTTCCTCCCACAGTCCAAAGGTGTGCAGGTTAGGTGGATTAGCCGTGCTAAATTGACCCAAGTGTCAGGGGGTTAGAGGGGTAAATACGTGAGTGTTATGGGAATAAGGTTTGGGTGGGATTGTGGTCGATGTAGACTCGATGGGCCGAACGTAGGGATTTTATTCTATTCTTGTTCATGTGACCCAAGGCTGGAATTGAACCCAGTTCCCTGGCACTGTGAGGCAGCTGTGCTAACCACTGTGCCACCGTGCCGCCCCCAACTTTGCTGGTCTGTACGGGGATCGAACCTGCCACCTTGGCGTTATTAGCACCACGCTTTAACCATCTGAGCTAACTGACCACTGCAAGTTGAGCCAAAGGGCCTGTTTCCATGCTGTAGACCTCGATTAGGCCATCTTGCACCCTTTGTTCTGGAGAAAAGGAGCTTAGCATTCACTCAATCCTGATTTTTGCAGCTGCTCTCTCTGTGGTATTAGTTCTGTGTAAATATGAGTTTCTTTAATTCGATCACGCAATGCGGATGTCACTGACGAGCCAGTCTTCGTTAACTGTGCCTAACAGCCTTGGAGAAGGTGATTGTGAAGCCCCCCCCCTTAAACCTCCATGGTCTGTGCAGTGAAGGAGTTCCCACACCACTGTCGCCAGGATTTTGACCCAGCAGCGCCAAAGGCACATCAGTATGTATCCCAAGTCAGCACGGTGTGTGACACAACCATACATCTGCTGCCTCTTGTCATTCTTGGTAGCAGAGGTTGTGGGCTGTTGAAGGAACCTTGGTGGGTTGTAACAGTAACTGTAGGAGTGAGCGTTTAACGTGAGGGCTAGTTTTTAAAACATTTTAAAGAATCTACTGGTTTGCAATGATGTTGAAAAGGAATCTATCTCGAGCATGCAAACTATTCTGTAGTCCGTGCTCTCAGTTATGCGAATGGTGCTATTTTGGTCTCTCGGCTTGTCTTTGAGTCCCAGTTGTCCCTTTGACCTTCAGTTACTAAATGTCCAAGATCAAGCTGTCGATTACGTCACAGTTGCTGAAATTGAGAAATCATCCTCTCGAAAGCAGATGGCAAATCCCGGTGTTAACTCGGATAGCAAAGCTTGTGTGGGGGTAAAGGCTGCCCTTGTCACATTGCTTGAAGTTGTCTTGCTGCAAGGGGACATGGCCAGTGCACGTCCGAACAATCCATGCTATTTAGGCAACGGAGGGTGCAAAGGAGATCATTAATACATTGCAAACATGTATGTCACACAGCAAATATTTCTCCTGAGGAAAGCTTGGACAAACTAGTCTTGTACTCGCCGAAGTTTAGAAGAATTGAAGGGAACTTGATTGAAACGCAAGATCCTGTGGGATAGATACGCAGAAGATAGGAGGAGGCCCTTCGAGCCACGCCGCCATTCATCTCGATCGTGGCTGGTCATCTAACTCAAAAGCCTAGAATCCCTATCCCTATCCCTAGCCAAAGGAGCCTTTTCCCCATAACCTTTGATCCCATTCGCCCCAAGTGCTATATCCAGCCGCCTCTTGAATACATTCAGTGTTTTGGCATCAACTACTTCTTGTGGTAATGAATTCCACAGGCTCACCACTCTTTAGATGGATGTGGAAAGGATGTTTCCTCTTGCAAGAGAACCTAGAACTAGGGGTTAGTGTTTAAAAACAAGGGTTCGCCCATTTAAAACCGAGATGAGGAGATTTTGTTTCTTGAGGGTTGAGAGTCTTTGAATATTTTTAAGGCACAGCTAGATAGATTCTTGATAAGCAAGGGAGTGAAAGATTATCGGGGGGGGTAGGTGGGAATGTGGTTACAATCAGATCAGCCATGATCTCATAGAATGGTGTAGCAGGCTTGAGGGGCCGAGTGGCCGACTTCTAATTCGTATGTTCATTTGCTAAAACAGATCGAGTTTTGTTTAGAAATCATAGAATCCCTGCAGTGCAGAAGGAGGCCATTCGGCCCATCGAGTCTGCACCCACCACAATCCCACCCCAGGCCCTATCCCCACAACCCCACACATTTACCCCGCTAATCTATACATCCCGGGACACTAAGGGGCAATTTAGCATGACCAATCAACCTAACCCACACATCTTTGGACTGTGGGAGGAAACCGGAGGACCCGAAGGAAACCCACGCAGACACGGGGGGGAACGTGCAAACTCCACACAGACAGTATTGTAATTGTTTTTCCGCAGTTTTTGTTGCTAATTGCTGTGTGACGTACATGTTTGCAATGTATTAATGATCTCCTTTGCACCCTCCGTTGCCTAAATAGCATGGATTGTTCGGACGTGCACTGGCCACGTCCCCTTGCTCAGTCAGGGAGGGGGCTGATTAAACAAAAAAACAGTTTGAATTTCCTTTCACCCACCTCGTGCCTGACACCCCTCAGTCACTTGGTGCTCGGAGTTCCAGAAACATGCTGAGCCCTGACTTTTCCATTGGAGCTGCAATTCGTGTTAGATGGAGCTCCCCACTCTGACTCTAAATCTACAACGATATTTGCCTTATAGGGATGGACAGGGGTTCCACCCCTTACTGTCAGATGCTGCCTTTCAAGAATGTGAGTGAACTGACAGCAGGAATCAGCTTCATTGCCCATCTCTGGGCCTGTTATTAGGTTTACAAGTTTGTTTCTTGTCTGAGCGACTGAAGCTGGGCACTCATCAATGCTGTACAGCTTCAGATTTAAATGCTGGCCTGCTTTGTTAATTGTCACTCTGTAAAGATATGGTCAGTGCTGGGTCCATTATCATTCGCAGGTCTCTCTCCAGCCCCTGCCCCTGGCTAGTAGAACCATATAACCCCTCCAGCGCAGAAGGAGGTTGCACCAGCTCAGTTACCCAAGGCCAGAATTAAACTCTGGTTCCCCCTGGCGCTGTGAGGCAGCAGTGCCACCGTGCACCCTCAGAAAGAGGCCTTCCATCCCATCGAGTCTGCACCGACTCGCCAAGGAAACAGCCCACCCAGGCCCCCCTCTGCAGCAGCCGGTTAGACTGGTGTTTCAGCCCGGTTGCGTTTAGGATAACTGTGCTCTTTAAGAGAAATGATCTGTGTTGACACACTTCAAAGACTGAAACCTTTTTCTGTTTTGCAGCAACATCGGAGTGGATTCAGTTTTTTAAAGATGCAGGAATTCCAGCAGGACCAGCTGTTAACTATGCTGTTAGCTTCGTGGACAACAGGTAGGTTTCTTAACCCTTGTACAATTACCCTTGTACAAAGGGCGGCACGGTAGCACAGTGGTTAGCATTGCTGCCTCACAGCTCCAGGGTCCCGGGTTCGATTCCCGGCTCGGGTCACTGTCTGTGTGGAGTTTGCACATTCTCCTCGTGTCTGCGTGGGTTTCCTCCGGGTGCTCCGGTTTCCTCCCACAGTCCAAAGATGTGCGGGTTAGGTTGATTGGCCAGGTTAAAAAATTGCCCCTTAGAGTCCTGGGATGTGTAGGTTAGAGGGATTAGCGGGTAAAATATGTGGGGGTAGGGCCTGGGTGGGATTGTGGTCGGTGCAGACTCGATGGGCCGAATGGCCTCCTTCTGCACTGTAGGGTTTCTATGATTTCTATGAATTAGCTGAAAAGAACCTGAGACTACCTGGATGGTTTTCTCTGTTCTATAAAGTTCAGCTGTATAAATGTCATAGCTTTTGATTCTATTTGTGATTTTGTCAAACTGTCCCCATGCTATTCAGATATAAGCATCTGTCAGGAGACATCGAAGAAACTGAGGCCAAACTTCTCCCTAGAGTCCCTCCAGTACAGAATGAGGCTATTCGACCCATCGAGTCTGCACCAACTCCACTGCAGAGCATTTTACCCAGAGCCACCGCGCCCTATCCCTGTAACCCCACACATTTATCCCGCTAACCCCCCTAACCTACAGATGTTGGGATACTAAGGGACGATTTAGCGTGGCCAATCCACCTAACCTGCACATCTTCGGAGTGTGGGAGGAAACCAGAGCACCCGGAGGAAACCCACGCAGACACGGGGAGAATGTGCAAACTCCTCTCTTTCTGTCGTCATTTGATCTCTCAGCCACTTTTGAAGCGTATCGAATTAAAATGAGCAATGGGCGCCTTCTCCTCTCGCGTGGAAACAGGAGTGAAATTGCAGGACAGAATTTGCTCTGACCGAGACTGCAAGAAACTACAAAGGGTCGTGAAAGTAGCCCAATCCATCGCGCAAACCAGCCTCCCATCCATTGACTCTGACTGCACTTCCCGCTGCCTCAGAAAAGCAGTCGGCATAATCAAGGACCCCACTGTACCTTGTCCGTCCACCTCAGCATTACAGCTGCCAGTGTTTTAAATTCGCTATGCATGAATGCAGTCATAGAGTAGCAAACCTAGCTTCCGTCCATGCAAGACAGCAACTTAACAATACCACTGGGCTGGTCTGTGTGAGGGGTGAGGTCCGTCAGAACAAAATGGCAGCTCCCATACCGAACACTGCCTGGGGAGAGCATTTATGTTTTACTGCGAGGCAGCAAGGAAAAGCAAGGGGATGGCACGGTGGCACAGTGGTTGGCACTGCTGACTCACAGTGCAAGGGTCCCGGGTTCAATTCCAGCTTCGGGTCACTGTCTGTGTGGAGTTTGCACATTCTTCCCGTGTCTGTGTGGGTTTCCTCCGGGTGCTCCGGTTTCCTCCCGCAGTCCGAAGATGTGTGGGTTAGGTGGATTGGCCATGTTAAATTGACCCTAGTGTCAGGGGGATTAGCAGGGTAAATGCGTGGGGTTACAGGATTAGGGCCTGGATGGGATTGTGGTCGGTGCAGACTCGAAGGGCTGAATGGCCGCCTTCTGCACTGTAGGGATTCTATGATCTTGCTTCCTGCAATTTAAACAAAATCTGAATTTGTTCGTGGGAAACCCTGTGCAAACTCCACACAGTCACCCAAGGCTGGAGTTGAACCCAGATCCCTGGTGCTGTGATGGAGCACGGTGGCACAGTGGTTAGCACTGCTGCCTCACAGCGCCAGGGACCTGGGTTCAATTCCAGCCTCAGGTGACTGTCTGTGTGGAGTTCGCACAGTCTCCTCGTGTCTGCGTGGGTTTCCTCCGGGTGCTCCGGTTTCCTCCCACACTCTAAACATGTGCGGGTTAGGTGATAAATTGCCCCTTGGTGCCCCAAGGTATGTAGGTTAAGGGGAATAGTGGGGTAAATACATGGGGTTATGTGGATAGGACCTGGGTAAGATGCTGTGTAGGAGAGTTGGTACAGACTCAATGGGCCGAATGGCCACCTCCTGCACTGTAGGGATGGTGATCTAAGCGTTGCTTTTCTGATGCAGTCCATTGATGCACCAACCTTTTCAAATCGCAGTATGCGACATCTGGGAAAAACTGGTTACAAATTTCCAATGCTAACTATGTGGTAATGTACAGACACAGGGTATGGATGAAAAATTTAGGAGTTACAGATAATTGCTTTCACCTCACAAGCATCAGTTCCCATAATTGCCTCCTTCATAAAGCTAAATTTAGCTTGCACTTAGAAAATGTGTTGCTGCTGGCAGATGATCTAATATATTCCTGCTGTGAGCTTCTGCCAGTGATTCCTTACTGAAGAACCCTCAAGGTATGCATACCTCGCGTCAAAGATTTCCATGTTTGAGCCCCCACTGTTATTTCGTTAATGTCATCCAGAGATTGATATGAGCAAATCATTTTATTTTGGTGATAGACCAGGGTGGGAACTTTGGTGTGTTGTGGCCATGAATCTGTATCCCACTTCCCCGCAAAACAAAACCTGTGATCTGATTTATTATTGTCACATGTACTGGGATTCAGTGAAAAGTATTGTTTCTTGCGCGCTATACAGACAAAACATACCGTCCACAGAGAAGGAAAGGAGAGAGTGCAGAATGTAGTGTTACAGTCATAGCTAGGGTGTAGAGAAAGATCAACTTAATATTATGGAAACCGCCCATCTAAATTTATCACACTTCAATTACATCCCTCAGCCCCATCCCTCAGCCAGCAGAGATGCTGCAGTGCTGATCCCACCAGTGAAAAGTATTGTTTTTTGCGTATTATACAGACAAAGCATGCCGTTCATAGAGAAGGAAAGGAGAGAGTGCAGAATGTAGTGTTACAGGCATAGCTAGGGTGTAGAGAAAGATCAACTTAATGCGAGCGAGGTCCATTCAAAAGTCTGACAGCAGCAGGGAAGAAGCTGTTCTCGAGTCAGTACGTGACCTCAGACTTTTGTATCTTTTTCCTAGACGGAAGAAGGTGGAAGAGAGAATGTCCGGGGTGCGTGGGATCCTTAATTATGCTGGCTGCTTTTCCGAGGCAGCGGGAAGTGTAGACAGAGTCAATGGATGGGAGGCTGGTTTGCGCGATGGACTGGGCTTCATTCACGACCTTTTGTAGTTTCTTGCAGTCTCGGTCAGAGCAGATTCTGTCCTGCAGTTTCACTCCTGTTTCCACTCGAGAGAAGAAGCTGCCCATTGCTCATTCTAATTAGATACGCTTCAAAGTAGCTGAGAGATCGAGTGATGTCAGAAAGAAAGCTGCTTGCATCTTCGATCCCTCTCCCCACCCCCAACTGTAATCCCGCCATGTGATCCAGGGATCCAGTCGGTTTGAAACCTTGAGTGCCTGCCAAGTTAATTCCTAAGCCATAATAGCAAAGAAAGGTCTAGATTTTATTTCCTGTTTGAACGGAACAAGGTACTCTGAGCTAGGGATGTAGTTGGAGTTCTGCAGAGGCGGCATGGTGGCACAGCGCCAGGGACCCGGGTTTGATACCAGCCTCGGGTCACGGTTTGTGTGGACGTTCTCCCCGTGTCTGCGTGGGTTTCCTCCGGGTGCTCTGGTTTCCTCCCACAGTCCGAAAGACATGCTGGTTAGGTGGATTGGCCGTGCTAAATTGCCCCTTAGTGTCAGGGGCACTAGCTCAGGTAAATGGGCGGGGCTGTGGGGATAGGGCCTGGGTGGGATTGCTGTTGGTGCAGGCTCGATGGGCCGAATGGCCTCCTGCACACTAGTGATTCTATGCGAGGTCTCCAAGCTATTCGGTTAATAGCAGCGACAGGAGCAGGAGGAGTTCATTTAGCCCCCCCCCCCCAATCATTCAGAGTAGATGATGGTTTATTTGCAGCCTAACTGCATATACCCTTGCATTTGTCCCATTTCCCTTTAATACCTTCGGTTAAGAACAGTCTGTCAATCTCCACTTTCAAATTACAGTCACTTTAGAATTAATTGCTGCATGCGGGAGACAGTACCAACCTTCTGGCACGCTGGATAAAGACAAAATACTGCGGATGCTGGAATCTGAAACAAAAACAGAAAATGCTGGAAAATCTCAGCAGGTCTGGACAGCATCTGTGGAGAGAGGATAGAGCCAAAGTTTCGAGTCTGGATGACCCTTCGTCAGAGCTGGACATCCAGACTCGAAACGTTGGCTCTGTTCTCTCTCCACAGATGCTGTCAGGCCTGCTGAGATTTTCCAGCATGTTCTGTTTTTGCTTTCGGCACCCTGTGTGTGTAGAAATGTTTCCCAGCTTCACTGTTGGAAGGTCTGGCTGTAATTTTAAGACTCTGCCCCTTCGTTCTAGAATCTCCAGCCAGGGAAAGTAGTTTCTCTCCATCTGCCCTCTTTACCTTGAAAACTGACCCATTTACCCCG
Organism: Mustelus asterias; assembly: GCF_964213995.1. Lineage (NCBI taxonomy): Eukaryota > Metazoa > Chordata > Chondrichthyes > Carcharhiniformes > Triakidae > Mustelus > Mustelus asterias. Next base: position 58,383,729 of record NC_135824.1, on the reverse strand, counting down.
AACCTTCTAAACTCCAGTAAGTAACAGCCTCGTTTGTGTAATCGTGCCTCATAATTTAACCCTTAGGGCTCAGATACCGTTCAAATAAACCTACGCTGCACTCTTTCCAAGGCCAATATAATCATATTTCCCCATCTCAGACATCACACGAGTGCACCAAGCACTTCCTAAATTGGATATAGCGCAGGTTGGAAAGCTTCCTCTATCCCCCAAGCCCATCACGCAAACCAGCCTCCCATCCATTGACTCTGTCTACACTTCCTGCTGCCTCAGAAAAGCAGCCAGCATAATTAAGGACGCCCACGCACCCCGGACATTCTCTCTTCCACCTTCTTCCGTCGGGAAAAAGATACTAAAGTCTGAGGTCCAACCGACTCCAGAACAGCTTCTTCCCTGCTGCCATTAGAGTGCCAGTGGTCAGCACTGCTGCCTCACAGCACCAGGGACCCGGGTTCAATTCCCGACTTGGGTCACTGTCTGTGTGGAGTTTGCACGTTCTCCCCGTGTCTGCGTGGGTTTCCTCCGGGTGCTCCGGTTTCCTCCCACATTCTGAAAGACGTGCTGGTTAGGGTGCATTGACCCGAACGTACACCGGACTGTGGCAACTAGGGGAATTTCACAGTAACTACATTGCAGTGTTAATGTAAAACTTGTGATTAATAAATAAAACTTTAAACTTTTTTGAATGGACCTACTTCGCACTAAGTTGATCTTTCTCTACACCCCAGTTATGACTGTAACACTACATTCTGCTCTCTCTCCTTTCCTGCTCTATGAATGGTACGTTTTGTCTGAATAGCGCGCAAGAATCAATACTTTTTACTATATACTAATACATATGACAATAATAAATCAAATCAAACCAAATCCAAATACTTCCTGCTACACCAGTGTGACACCTCGGTTCCCACTCCAGGTTTTGCGTTGACTTCTCTGTTGAGCCATGAAGGTCTCTCGCACGGAAGGAGAGTGTTTAGCCTGTCACATCTCGGTTCTCTCCTTCTGCAATTCAAAACTGACCTCTTTCCATTGCCCTGAATCTTTCATTGCTTCAAATATTTTATCCAATCTTCCCTTAAAAATGCGTTGATCTCTGCTCCGGTCTTGTCCTGTGACTGACATTCCATTGTGTAACACTCTCTCTGCAGACACTTTTCCTGTTCTGTCCCCATTCTCTGGGGGCATTCTAATAGTGCCTCTGAGTTAACTAACAGATGGCTTCATGGATTTAATTACTGGGGGCGTCCTGTGATTATAAAAACTGTCTTGTTCAATGAAGAAGACGTTGAACTCATTAATTAGCAAACAACGCTGCACAAGAAAGCAATTTCCACCTCTAAGTAGGCTAGAGTTACATAGAATCATAGAATCCTACAGTGCAGAAGGAGGACACTCGGCCCACTGAGTCCGCACCGACCACAATCCCACCCAGGCCCCATCCCCATAACCCCATGCATTTACCCTAGCTAGTCCCCCTGACACTAAGTGGCAATTTAGCATGGCCAATCCATGCTAACCCGCACATCTTTGGACTGTGGGAGGAAACCGGAGCACCCGGAGGAAACCCATGCAGAGACGGGGAGAATGTGCAGACTCCCCACACACACAGTGACCCAAGCTGGAAATCGAGCCTGGGTCCCTGGCGCTGTGAGGCAGCAGTGCTAACCACTGTGCTGCCCACAGAAACATAGAAAATAGGAGCAGGAGGAGGCCATTCGGCCCTTCAAGTCAGCCCCGCCATTCATTCTGATCATGGCTGATCATGAAATTCAATTTCCTGATTCCACCTTCCTCTCATATTCCTTTAGCCCCCAGAGCTACGTCTAATTTCTTCTTGAAATCACACAACATTTTGGCCTCAGCTACTTTCTGTGGTAGCGAATCCCACACATTCACCACCCTCTGGGTGAAGAAATGTCACAATCTGTCTTTAAATTCATCAAGTATTATTTGATATGATCAGGAATGATTTTAGCAGTCTTCGCTGTTAAACTGCTCCAACTTGTTGGAGAGCCCGTACATCTGAGATCCAAATGTTTGAATGCCAGCAGTCTGGAGAAAACAGCCAGCGATCTTTGGAAAACTAATAGGTACAAATAGCAATTCTCGCAAACAAAGCCTCAAACTAGTGGTCAAAGGCAGGCTGAATTCACACCACATTTACAACATTTTTGCTTATTGACAGATAGCTGCTTTCCTTGCTATGGGTATCATGAAAATAAGAAATGGGAGCGTGTGTAGGCCACATGGTCCCTATGCCCGTTCCACTATTCAGTAAGATCATGGCTGATTTTCCAACTCAACACCACTTTCCCGCCCCATATCCATTGTTTCCCTTATTGTCCAACAAAAACCTATGGATTGCCATCTCAAATATATTCTCAAACTGAACACCCATAGCAGTCTGGGGAGACGATTCCAAAGATCTACAACCATCTGAGTGAAGAAATTTCTCCTCCTCCTCAGTCCTAAAATGGCTGACCTCTTATCATGTGACTATGACCCCATGTTCCAGACACTCCGACTGGAGTAAACAACCCCTCAGCAATTTTCTTATTCATTCGTGGGACACGGGCATCGCTGGCTGGGCCAGCATTTATTGCCCATCCCTAGTTGCCCCTTGAGAAGGTGGTGGTGAGCTGTCGTCTTGAATCGCTGCAGTCCATGTTCTGTGGGTTGACCCACAATGCCGTTAGGGAGGGAATTCCAGGATTTTGACCCAGTGACGGTGAAGGAATGGCCAACATGTTTTCAGGTTAGGATGGTGAGTGGCTCGGAGGGGAGCTTGCAGGTGGTGGTGTTCCCATGTATCTGTTGCCCTTGTCCTTCTAGATGGAAGTGGTCATGGGTTTGGGCGGCTGTCTAAGGATCTTTGAATTTCTGCATGTTTTCTGTTAAGCCCTCTTAAGGATGTTGCACATTTTGATCAATTCTCATTCTTCTACACGCCAGTGATTATGGCCCCATTCTATGCAATCCTTCCTCATAGGCAACCCACTCACCTGAGAAAGCTATTGAGTGAACCTTTGTGCACCCTTTCTAAGTGCATCCTTCCTTGGATAAGGAGACTAAACGTTCAGGATTCATGTTGTTTATAAATGCAGAGTACAGAAAGAGGTACAGCTTTCAGTTCACAGGTATAAAGTTGTACAGTTGTGACGGAAAAATAAAATCCAAATTCTGTAATCATTTAATTACTTTCTTCAAAGTAAGGCCAACAGTTGGTGCTGGATTTGGGGATTGCTGCCTGAAAGACTAATGTGGACTAGGGTCTGGATTGAGAATACTCAGGCTTATCTCCTGTAGGACCTCTGCACGGTGGCCCAGTGGTTAGCACTGCTGCCTCACAGCGCCAGGGACCTGGGTTCGATTCCCAGCTTGGGTCACTGTCTATGCGGAGTTTGCACGTTCTCCCTGTGACTGCGTGGGTTTCCTCCGGGTGCTCCGGTTTCCTCTGGAGGACGTGCTGGTTAGGGTGCATGGGCCATGCTAAATTCTCCCTTCGTGTACCCGAACAGAGTGTGGCGACTAGGGGATTTTCACAGTAACTTCATTGCAGTGTTAATGTAAGCCTACTTGTGACACTAATAATAAATACAATTAAAACATGGATATGTGGCTAAATTTGACGCAGCATCCCAGAGGTGAAAAAGCATGGGAGGTTGGTTAGGAAGGTTCAGTCGCTGGGTATACATGGAGAGGTAGTAAATTGGATAAGACACTGGCTCAATGGAAGAAGCCAGAGAGTGGTAGTGGAGGATTGCTTCTGAGTGGAGGCCTGTGATTAGTGGTGTGCCGCAGGGATCAGTGAACAAAAGAACAATGAACAATACAGCACAGGAACAGGCCCTTCGGCCCTCCAAGCCCGCGCCGCTCCCTGGTCCAAGCTAGACCATTCTTTTGTATCCCTCCATTCCCACTCCATTCATGTGGCAATCTAGATGAGTCTTAAACGTTCCCAGTGTGTCCGCCTCCACCACCTTGCCTGGCAGCGCATTCCAGGCCCCCACCACCCTCTGTGTAAAATACGTAACTGGGTGCAGTATTCCAAATGCGGCCGAACCAATGTTCTATACAACTGCAACATCAGACCCCAACTTTTATACTCTATGCCCCATCCTATAAAGGCAAGCATGCCATATGCCTTATTCACTACCTTCTCCACCTGTGACGTCACCTTCAAGGATCTGTGGACTTGCACACCCAGGTCCCTCTGCATATCTACACCCTTTATGGTTCTGCCATTTATTGTATAGCTCCCCCCTACGTTAGTTCTACCAAAATGCATCACTTCGCATTTATCTGGATTGAACTCCATCTGCCATTTCTTTGCCCAAATTTCCAGCCTATCTATATCCTTCTGTAGCCTCTGACAATGTTCCTCACTATCTGCAAGTCCAGCCATTTTCGTGTTGTCCGCAAATTTACTGATCACCCCAGTTACACCTTCTTCCAGATCGTTTATATAAATCACAAACAGCAGAGGTCCCAATACAGAGCCCTGCGGAACACCACTAGTCACAGGCATCCAAAAAGACCCTTCCACTACCACCCTCTGTCTTCTGTGACCAAGCCAGTTCTCCACCCATCTAGCCACCTCCCCCTTTATCCCATGAGATCCAACCTTTTGCACCAACCTACCATGAGGGACTTTGTCAAACGCTTTACTAAAGTCCATATAGACGACATCCACGGCCCTTCCCTCGTCAAGCATTCTAGTCACTTCTTCAAAAAACTCCACCAGGTTAGTGAGGCATGACCTTCCTCTCACAAAACCATGCTGACTATCGTTAATGAGTTTATTCCTTTCTAAATGCGCATACATCCTATCTATAAGAATCCTCTCCAACAACTTCCCTACCACGGACGTCAAGCTCACCGGCCTATAATTTCCCGGGTTATCCTTCCTACCCTTCTTAAATAACGGGACCATGGGTCCATTGTTGTTTGTCATCTATATCAATGATCTGGATGATAATGTGGTAAATTGGATCAGCAAATTTGCTGATGATACAAAGATTGGAGGTGTAGTGGACAGTGAGGAAGGTTTTCAAAGCTTGCAGAGTGATTTGGACCAGCTAGAAAAATGGGCTGAAAAATGGCAGATGGAGTTTAATGCAGACAAGTGTGAGGTATTGCACTTTGGAAGGACAAACCAAGGTAGAACATACAAGGTAAATGGTAGGACACCTGAAGAGTGCAGTAGAACAGAGGGATCTGGGAATAGATACATAATTCCCTAAAAGTGGCGTCACAGGACGATAGGGTCGTAAAGAGTGCTTTTGGTACATTGGCCTTTATAAATCAAAGTATTGAGTATAAGAGTTGGAATGTTATGGTGAGGTTTTATAAGACATTGGTGAGGCTGAATTTAGAGTATTGTGTGCAGCTTTGGTCACCTAATTACAGGAAGGATATTAATAAGGTTGAAAGAGTGCAGAGAAGGTTTACAAGGATGTTGCTGGGACTTGAGAAACTGAGTTACAGAGAAAGGTTGAATAGGTTAGGACTTTATTCCCTGGAGCGTAGAAGAATGAGGGGAGATTTGATAGAAGTGTATAAAATTATGATGGGTATAGATAGAGTGAATGCAAGCAGGCTTTTTCCACTGAGGCTAGGGGAGAAAAAAACTAGAGGACATGGGTTAAGGGCGAAGGGTGAAAAGTTTAAAGGGAATATTAGGGGGGGCTTCTTCACACACAGTGTGGTGGGAGTGTGGAATGAGCTGCCGGATGAAGTGGTGAATGCGGGCTCACTTTTAACATTTAAGAAAAACTTGGACGGGTACATGGATGAGAGGGGTGTGGAGGGATATGGTCCAGGTGCAGGTCAGTGGGACTAGGCAGAAAAATGGTTCGGTACAGCCAAGAAGGGCCAAAAGGCCTGTGTCTGTGCTGTAATGCTCTATGGTTCTATGTTTGACCGACTGCCCCTCACAGTTCCTGACCGCTGCACCAGTTGTCATGCAAGGCATTTTACAGTAACCTGTCTTTGTTCCCGCAGGATACAGAAGAATATGCTCATGGACCTCACCAAGGATATCATGAACGAACTGGGCATCTCTGTCGTTGGGGATATTATTGCCATTCTCAAACATGCCAAAGTGGTGTACAAGCAGGTGAGGACTGGTAAACTTATTCCCGTAAGCTGAACAGTGGAACTGGCCTCTTACTTCAGTTTTGCACAATTGTTGTTCACAGAATCCCTACAGTGCAGAAGAGTTCCATCAAGTCTGCATCAACTCTCTGACACAGAATCTTACCCAGGCCCTATCCACGTAACCCACACGTTTAGTATGGCCAATCCCCCTAACCTGCACACCTTTGGACACCAAGGGGCAATTTAGCATGGCCAATCCACCTAACCTACACCATTTTGGACACCAAGGGGAAATTTAGCATGGCCAATCCACCTAACCTACACTTCTTGGGACACTAAGGGGCAATTTAGCAAGGCCAATCCACCTAACCTGCACATCTTTGGACACTAAGGGGCAATTTAGCATGGCCAATCCACCTAACCTGCACATCTTTGGACACCAAGGGGCAATTTAGCATGGCCAATCCACCTAACCTACACTTCTTGGGACACTAAGGGGCAATTTAGCATAGCCAATCCACCTAACCTATACATCTTTGGACACTAAGGGGCAATTTAGCATAGCCAATCCACCTAACCTGCACATCTTTGGACACCAAGGGGCAATTTAGCATGGCCAATCCACCTAACCTGCACATCTTTGGAGTGTGGGAGGAAACCTACGCAGACACGGAAGAATGTGCAGATTCCACACAGGCAGTCGCCTGAGGCTGGAATTGAACCCGAGTCCCTGGTGCTGTGAGGCAGCAGTGCTAACCACTATGCCACCTATTTGTGTCTATAGTGATAGGAAACAGTTGAAGTGACTCGAATCTCCATGTGTCTCCCTTTCACGAACCGAAAGCTTGAGGTGCATTTTATTTGGCGTTACATGCTATCCCATTGAATCTGTTTGACTGCATTACCCTGCTAATAGTCGCAAATAGCACAAAACGTTAGCATATTAAATAATGAGGCTGAATAGCAGTTTTATGCTCCTTTCAGCACTCAACATTTAGCCTTTCAGTTTCTGCTCTATCCCAGCTGTTATTTGCTATTCAACCTGCATTAGGCAATAAAAAAATAATGTTTTGAACTAACTCCCTTTGGTGCGGCATTAATCTGTATATAGCTTTATACATTTCCCAAATTATTTATTTGGCAGGTGTATCCGTCTCAGAATTAAGTTTAAGTTTGTTTATTGGTGTCACAAGTAGGCTTACAATAACACCGCAATGAAACCACTGAAAATCCCCTAGTTGCCACACTCTGGCACCTGTTTGGGTTACACTGAGGGAGAATTTAGCATGGCCGATGCACCCTAACCAGCACGTCTTTCGGACTGTGGGAGGAAACCGGAGCACCCGGAGGAAACCCATGTGGACACGGGGAGAATGTGCAGACTCCGCACAGACAGTGACCCGAGCCGGGAATCGAACCCGGGTCCCTGGCGCTGTGAGGCAGCAGTGCTAACCCACTGTGCCACCCAATTGAGGGATTGAATGAGGTTCAGTAAGGAAGTTAATATGGAAGAATCCTCTAAGTGTGACCTCGAGATTGCAAAATCAATCCATAAGACCATTGTTTTTATGGGGTCCTGTCTTTAAGGTAAAGAAAAACGGGACAATTCACACCAACCAAGTTTTCTTATCTGGTGGATTAGCATCTGGAACAGGTGGGGAGGTGGAGGATTTAGTTCAAAGGTGCAAAGCTGCAGACAGTGGAAAGCTGAAATCAAAACAGAGACTTTTGGAAATATTTAGTTGGTCAGCCTTGTGGACAGAGAAACAAAGCGAACGTTTCAGGTCGATGACCTTTCATCAGAAGTGGGAAATGTTAAAAATGTAACAGGTTTTAAGCAAGTGAAAGGTGGGCAGGGAGGCAAAAGCACTAAAGTAAGATCTGTGGGAGGACAGGAGAGATTAAATGACAAAAGAATTGGTGGTGTGAGGCTGAAGGGAGTGATAATGAAACATTCAAAGGAACAGAAGACGTGTCCAGAGGATGTGTGTCGTAGTTGGCTGTTCATTGACTCAGTAAAAGAGGAACCTGGAGCCAGTCTTTCCTCAACATCGGTTTATTCACAAAACCCAGTGGACACAAGCACAGACGGCCTTTACCTTCCCCCAACACACACCTGTTCACAGAATCCCGACAGTGCAGAAGGTGGGCATTCGGCCCATCGAGTCTGCACCGACCACAATCCCACCCAGGCCCTAAGATAAAAGCAAAATACTGCGGCTGCTGGAATCTAAAACAAAAATAAAAAATGCTGGAAAACCTCGGCAGGTCTGACAGCATCTGTGGGGAGAGAATAGAGCCAACGTTTCGAGTCTGGATGCCCTTTGTTCCTCTGATCCAGACTCGAAACGTTGGCTCTATTCTCTCCCCACAGATGCTGTCAGACCTGCTGAGATTTTCCAGCATTTTCTATTTTTGTTCCACCCAGGCCCTATCCCCGTAACCCCACGTATTTACCCCGCTAATCCCCCTGACACTAAGGGGTAATTTAGCATGGCCAATGCACCCTAACCAGCACATCTTTCGGACTGTGGGGGGGGAAACTGGAGCACCCGGAGGAAACCCACGCAGACCTGAGAAAGTGCAAACTCCACACACACACAGTGACCCAAGGCCAGGATTGAACCTGGGACCCTGGCGCTGTGAGGCAGCAGTGCTAACCCACTGTGCCGCCCATACTCTATTGAATATGAAGGCTGATGAGGTGGTCGGCGAGGACAAGGGAACCCTATCATAGTTCTGGGAATGGGAGGAGGGGTGAGAGGAGAAGTGTGGGAAATGGGCCAGGCATGTTCGAGGACCCTGTCGACCATGGCAGTGCGAGATTCCTAGGTTAGGGAAATAATAATTATTGAGAGTTGTTTGGCTGTGTCTTTGTGTAAGATCAGTGCAGTATCCAATTTGTTCCTTATTGAGGCCATGGGCATAAACAGAGCAACATAAATCGATTAACAAGTACATTCAACAGTAAAGCATTTAATTACCCCGTATAGTGAGGTGGTGACGAAGTTACAACGGTTATCAACCTCCATGAGTAAAGCAGGATTATTTTAGAGAGAGTTCTTAAAAGCTGCAAAATTTATACAGGACCCAATTTTCACAAGGCAACTTGGTTTATCCGAGATCCGAAGACAGAAAGGACTCTCAACTCCTGCAGGTTTAGGGCCGGACGTTGTAAGTTCTGCCCTCTGGCCAGTTATACATCCACTTCAAACTAGGCCGCACGAGAAATCTGACACGGCGTCCAGAGGAGTGGCTGCAGCACTTTGCAGTTGGTCAGTGCCAACATGTAGCACGCAGCGACCCTAATGAAGGTACACTGCATTGTGTTAAAATAGTTACGGTGCTGTGAATTTGTTGACCCTGCGTTGGCAGCAGCTCAGAATGCCTCCTTAAATTCAGAAACCTTTGATGAAGCGCCAAGGTCCGTAACACCATCGAGATTGAAGAGCCTTGCGAGAGGGAAAGCAAAATAACTGGTGAAGTAATAAACAAAGAACAAAGAACAATACAGCACAGGAACAGGCCCTTCGGCCCTCCAAGCCCGCGCCGCTCCCCGGTCCAGGATTGAATCCTGAATCCAGGATCCCCGCCCAATTTTCCAGCCATAAGACCATAAGACCATAAGACATAGGAGCGGAAGTAAGGCCATTCGGCCCATCGAGTCCACTCCACCATTCAATCATGGTTGATTTCAACTCCATTTACCCGCTCTCTCCCCATAGCCCTTAATTCCTCGAGAAATCAAGAATTTATCAATTTCTGTCTTGAAGACGCTCAACGTCTCGGCCTCCACAGCCCTCTGTGGCAATGAATTCCACAGACCCACCACTCTCTGGCTGAAGAAATTTCTCCTCATCTCTGTTCTAAAGTGACTCCCTTTTATTCTAAGGCTGTGCCCCCGCGTCCTAGTCTCCCCTGCTAATGGAAACAACTTCCCTACGTCCATCCTATCTAAGCCGTTCATTATCTTGTAAGTTTCTATCAGATCTCCCCTCAACCTCCTAAACTCCAATGAATATAATCCCACGATCCTCAGACGTTCATCGTATGTCAGGCCTACCATTCCTGGGATCATCCGTGTGAATCTCCGCTGGACCCGCTCCAGTGCCAGTATGTCCTTCCTGAGGTGTGGGGCCCAAAATTGCTCACAGTACTCCAAATGGGGCCTAACCAGTGCTTTATAAAGCCTCAGAAGTACATCCCTGCTTTTGTATTCCAAGCCTCTTGAGATAAATGACAACATTACATTTGCTTTCTTAATTACGGACTCAACCTGCAAGTTTACCTTTAGAGAATCCTGGACTAGGACTCCCAAGTCCCTTTGCACTTTAGCATTATGAATTTTGTCACCGTTTAGAAAATAGTCCATGCCTCTATTCTTTTTTCCAAAGTGTACGACCTCGCACTTGCCCACGTTGAATTTCATCAGCCACTTCTTGGACCACTCTCCTAAACTGTCTAAATCTTTCTGCAGCCTCCCCACCTCCTCAATACTACCTGCCCCTCCACCTATCTTTGTATCATCGGCAAACTTGGCCAGAATGCTCCCAGTCCCGTCATCTAGATCGTTAATATATAAAGAGAACAGCTGTGGCCCCAACACTGAACCCTGCGGGACACCACTTGTCACCGGTTGCCATTCTGAGAAAGAACCTTTTATCCCAACTCTCTGCCTTCTGTCTGACAGCCAATCGTCAATCCATGTTAGTACCTTGCCTCGAATACCATGGGCCCTTATTTTACTCAGCAGTCTCCCGTGAGGCACCTTGTCAAAGGCCTTTTGGAAGTCAAGATAGATAACATCCATTGGCTCTCCTTGGTCTAACCTATTTGTTATCTCTTCAAAGAACTCTAACAGGTTTGTCAGGCACGACCTCCCCTTACTAAATCCATGCTGACTTGTCTTAATCCGACCCTGCACTTCCAAGAATTTAGAAATCTCATCCTTAACGATGGATTCTAGAATTTTGCCAACAACTGAGGTTAGGCTAATTGGCCTATAATTTTCCATCTTTTTTCTTGTTCCCTTCTTGAACAGTGGGGTTACAACAGCGATTTTCCAATCCTCTGGGACTTTCCCTGACTCCAGTGACTTTTGAAAGATCATAACTAACGCCTCCACTATTTCTTCAGCTATCTCCTTTAGAACTCTAGGATGTAGCCCATCTGGGCCCGGAGATTTATCAATTTTCAGACCTTTTAGTTTCTCTAGCACTTTCTCCTTTGTGATGGCAACCATATTCAACTCTGCCCCCTGACTTTCCTGAATTGTTGGGATATTACTCATGTCTTCTACTGTGAAGACTGACGCAAAGTACTTATTAAGTTCCTCAGCTATTTCCTTGTCTCCCATCACTAGATTACCAGCGTCATTTTGGAGCGGCCCAATGTCTACTTTTGCCTCCCGTTTGTTTTTAATGTATTTAAAGAAACTTTTACTATCATTCCTAATGTTACTGGCTAGCCTACCTTCATATTTGATCCTCTCCTTCCTTATTTCTCTCTTTGTTATCCTCTGTTTGTTTTTATAGCCTTCCCAATCTTCTGACTTCCCACTACTCTTTGCCACATTATAGGCTCTCTCTTTTGCCTTGATGCATTCCCTGACTTCCTTTGTCAGCCATGGCTGCCTAATCCCCCCTCTGATAACCTTTCTTTTGTTTGGGATGAACCTCTGCACTGTGTCCTCAATTACTCCCAGAAACTCCTGCCATTGCTGTTCTACTGTCTTTCCCATTAGGCTCTGCTTCCAGTCGATTTTTGTCAGTTCCTCCCTCATGCGCCTGTAATTACCTTTATTTAACTGTAGAACCTTCACATCTGATTCTGCCTTCCTTCTTTCAAATTGCAGACTGAATTCTACCATATTATGATCACTGCTTCCTAAGTGTTCCCTTACTTTAAGATCTTTTATCACGTCTGGCTCATTACATAACACTAAGTCCAGAATAGCCTGTTCCCTCGTGGGCTCCATCACAAGCTGTTCCAAAAAGCCATCCTGTAAACATTCAATGAATTCCCTTTCTTTGGGTGCACTGGCAACATTATTTACCCAGTCCACCTGCATATTGAAATCCCCCATGATCACTGTGACCTTGCCTTTCTGACATGCCCTTTCTATTTCGTGGTGCATTTTGTGCCCCTGGTCCTGACCACTGTCAGGAGGCCTGTACATAACTCCCATTATGGTTTTTTTGCCTTTGTGGTTCCTCAACTCTACCCACACAGCCTATCTACATACCAATATCCTATCCACCGAGCTGTCCCTCACAGCTACGATGCTTTGTTCATTACAACCTATTAACTCACCCCCACCCCCCCATTCCAGACCATGTGATCTCCAGGGAGAGGCGAAAACCCAGAGTGAAAAATGGTTGGGCAGCACAGAGCTTGATTATTCTTCTGGCCCGCTGGCTATTGACACTGACCTAAATAGCCTGGATTTCGAGAGCACTTTAACACTTTCACAGTCTGGTTAACCGTGCTGCACCAGGTGAAAATGAGTGCTGAATTTTTAGCAATAACTTTTAGGGAACATACTATGCAGCTTTGGTGCAATCATACCTGGGGCACAGTGTACAGTTTTGGCCTCCTTATGTAAGGAGCGGGTATACTTCTCTTAGAAGGAGTGGGCGGCACAGTGGTTAGCACTGCTGCCTCGCAGCGCCAGGGACCCGGGTTCAATTCCAGCCTCGGGTCACTGTCTGTGCGGAGTCTGCACGTCCTCCCCGTGTCTGCGTGGGTTTCCTCCGGGTGCTCCGGTTTCCTCCCACAGTCCAAAGATGTGCAGGTTAGGTTGATTGGCCATGTGAAATTGCCCCTTAGTGTCAGGGGACCAGCAGGTTAACGGGTGGAGTTACAGGGAATCGGGCCTTGGTGGGATTGTGGTCGGTGCCAACTCGATGGACTGAATGGCCTCCTGCACTGTAGGGATTCTATGAGTGCAACAAAGAGCAGTAAGTAATGTCACAACACCAGGTTAAAATCCCAACAGGTTTATCTGGTAGCACGAGCTTTCGGAACACCCGATGAAGGAGCAGCGCTCTGAAAGCTTGTGCTACCAGATAAACCTGTTGGACTTTAACCTGGTGTTGTGAGACTACTTACTGTGCCCATCCCTGTCCAACGCCGGCAACTCCACATCATGGCCGCCACCAACAAAGAGCGAGATTGATTCATGGAATGAGCAGGGTGCTCTAAGAGGAGAGATTGAGCAGAATAGGCCTGCATTCGCTGAAGTTTAAAAGACTGAAAGGTGTCCTCATTCTAGAGGGTTTGCCAGGGTTGTTTCCCCTGGCCAGGGAGTCTAGAACATGGAGTCGCAGTCTCAGAGTAAGGCACCAACCATTTAGAACGGAGGTGAGGTGAAACTTCTTCACTCAGAGGATTGCGAATCTTTGGAATTCCCTACCCCAAAGGGGGCGGATGTTGAGTCATTAAGTGTATTCAGGACTGAGATCGATAGATTTTTAACCACAGGGGAATCGAGGGGTGTGGGGATTGGGTGGGAAAATGGAACTGATGTTGAAGTTCGGTTATGATCTTATTGGAATGTGCTACATGCTCCACCTGCCTTCTCCCCTAACCCTTTGTACAGAGAGAATAAAGAGATCATAGAATCATCGAATCCCTACAGTGCAGAAGGAGGCCATTCAGCCCACCAAGTCTGCACCAACTCTCAGACAAAGCATCCCACCCAGGCCCTATCCCCATAACCCCCTGTATTTAACCCACTAATCCCCCTAAACTGCACATCTTGAGACACTAAGGGGCAATTTACCATGGCCAATGTGGGAGGAAACTGGAGCACCCGGAGGAAACGCACGCATAGTATCCCTCCCCTCACTTGCAGCATCCAGGCTGATTCTCTGAAATCAGTCGAGTGAATCTGGGATCTTGTTCCGTATCGTTCAGTATAACACCAGCTGATGCCTTTAATGACTGAGTCACTGGAGCAGTTTAAGCAAAACCGTTGAATTATCCTTATTTATGTAAACAGTAAAGAGAGTGTGTAATTAAATGGCAATCAGGAAGGATTTCTGTACAATCATGAATTGTGCCTTTTTGCTGCTGATTTAGGAAAAACACCTTGTTTTACAGTTGCCTAGAAGATGGTTGGTAGTTTTCAGATAATCGTAGAATCCCTACAGTGCAGAAGAAGGCCATTCGGCCCATCGAGCCTACTCCGACAACAATCCCACCCAGACCCTATCCCTGTAACCCCACATATTTACCTGTCAATCTCCCTGACCTTAAGGAACAATTTAACACGGCCAATCTACCTAACCTGCACATCTTTGGTGTGTGGGACCATGTGCTCCAGCTTCCTCCCACAGTCCAAAGATATGCAGGCTAGGTTGATTGGCCATGATAAATTGCCCCTTAATGTCAGGGGGATTAAGAGGGTAAATATGTGGGGTTGCGGGGATAGGACCTGGGTGGGATTGTTAGTGCCGGCTCGATGGGCCAAATGGCCTCCTTCTGTACTGTAGATTCTATGAAGCCGGAGCACCCGGAGGAAACCCACGCATTCACGGGGAGAATGTGCAGACTCTACATGAACAGTCACCCAAGGTTGGATTCGAACCCAGGTCCCTGGCACTGTGAGGCAGCAGTGCTAACCACTGTGCCACCGATACATTAAGAAATCTCACGACACCAGGTTAAAATCCAACAGGTGTATTCGGTAGCACAAACTTTCAGAGTGTCGCTCCTTCAGGTGAGTGAAGAAGGAGCCTGACACTCCGAAAGCTCGTGCTACCAAATAAACCTGTTGGACTATGACCTGGTGTTGTGAGACTTCTTACTGTGCCCACCCTAGTCCAACGCTGGCATCTCCACATCACCGCCACCGATACATTGCAGAGGCTCATGTCGATAACCAGAGAGACTAGAGAGTTGAGATGCAAAAGCAAAATAGTGCGCAGGCTGGGAATCTGAAATAAAACAAGCAAGGTGCTGGAAATCCTTCGCTAATCAGGCAACATCTCTGGCGAGAGAAACAGGGTTACTGTTTCCAGGTCGCAGAGCTTCCAACAAATCTGCCGAAAGGTCATCGACCTGTAACATTTCACTCTCTTTATCCCTCCACGGATTTCAGGTGATCGGCAAGAAGGATAAAGGCAACTTGAGGGAAACCTACTGTATCCAATCAATGGGTTAGGGTTTGAAACACACAGCCCGATAGAGCAGTGGCCATGGATGAAATAATAGCCTTCGGAATGGAACTGGATAAATACTTGAAGAAAAAAAAATGCAGGGGTATGAGGAAAGGGCTGGGGAGTGGGACTAACTGGATTGCTTCCTGCAAGAACTGGCACAGACTCGATGGACCTCCTGTACTGCACTGTTCCATGTTTCCCTGCTCTCTGTGGTCACCGAATACTGAAGCACCCAACCCTCGGTGTTTGATTTTCCGTGTGACACAAATTTTACTGATTACTTTCTGTTGAAATTACTGTCACAATTATAGTTATGGGTGTGTTGACCGCAATGATATCTTTTAGAAATGTTGAATTTATTACCATACTTGTCCCTTTCACTACTGAAGCACGATTGAGAGCATTCTCAAATTATCTTCTGTCTGCCCTTGTCTGCCTAAACCCCAGCCGTTTTATGACGACTGGTGAAGCATCTCATCACATGCAGCACTGCGCAGTTTCTTAAACTGAATCTACTTCTTCTAGGAACTCGCTAAGGTGGCCACTGAGTCTATAAGCACCAGTCACGGAAATGTGCAATTCGAGTTAAAAAGAACAGCCAAATCGCGTAAGTAAACCGCGTTTGCGGATTTATTCTGTAAGTGGTGGATAATTTTCAAAACTTTTTGTTGTGCGCTTACATAATCGATTTGCCACGACTTCTTCCCAAGTGTCTTTCTTTTAACTGTTTATCTGTATAAGCTTGTAGCCTTAATGGTTCCTATGCTGTGTATCCCACGCTGCAGTTAGTCTGTAGTTGCCGAGTGCGACACTTGGACGTCAGCAGAGAGCTGTGTAGGCAAATTTCAGTGCACGTGGCATCCCCAGTAAATGTCAGAGTTCTGAGAGCAGCCTGAGATTACGCTGCAGTGTTGAGTACAACTCGTGCAAGAAGGGTTTCCTGAGGTAGGTTAAAAGGGAAACGTCTCTCACTTCCGTTCTATAGTATTCCAATCGGTTACTTTCAAAGTGTCGTCACTCTTAAAATAAATGCGCTGCGTCTCTTTCGCACATCAGAATTGTTCCGATCCTTGGCCAGACCCGGGGATGTGAGGGGGTGTCTGGTTAGGGTCCTGTAACATTTTGTTTAAATAGGTTGGATTAAAGACAGCTGCTTTTGGAATAAAGCCACAAGATTCCAGAGGTTTTGAACAAACAAAAGTAAAATTTACTCTACAGCCTCAAAAATAAAACTATTTACAAGGTATTTCTCATACTCTTAACAGAGTACTTAACAGAGGCTAGGAATACTGCGGCGAGTAACTTGCCTCCTGTCTCCCCAAACCCTGTCCACCATCTACAAGGCACAAGTCAGGAGTGTGATGGAATACTCCCCACTTGCCTGGATGGGTGCAGCTCCAACAACACACAAGAAGCTCGACACCATCCAGGACAAAGCAGCCCCGCTTGATTGGCACCACATCCACAAACATCCACCCCCTCCACCACCGACGCTCAGTAGCAGCAGTGTGTACCATCTACAAGATGCACTGCAGCAACTCACCAAAGATCCTCAGACAGCACCTTCCAAACCCACGACCACTTCCATCTAGAAGGACAAGGGCAGCAGATACATGGGAACACCCCCACCTGCAAGTTCCCCTCCGAGCCACTCACCATCCTGACTCGGAAATATATCACCGTTCCTTCGCAGTCGCTGGGTCAAAATCCTGGAATTCCCTCCCTAACGGCATTGTGGGTCAACCCACAGCACGTGGACTGCAGCGATTCAAGAAGGCAGCTCACCACCACCTTCTCAAGGGGCAACTAGGGATGGGCAATAAATGCTGGCCCAGCCAGCGACACCCATGTCCCATGAATTAATTTTTTAAAAATTCAGAATCTACTTGAGGCACGTGTGAACTAACAGGCAGACTGGGGTCAAACACACCATGCTGCACAATAATGTGCATCTCCAGTCTGTCGTTTGGGTTACCGTATCTCTCGGTCTGTACACGATTCACTGTGTGATGGCCGTGGGTGGCACAGCTCTGTTGATTTGGGACATGAATGTTGCTGTTTGCTGTGGGACCACTTTGGGCCACACACACACACACACATTTGTGGTGGACACAAAGAGGGTGATTTGCCGAAAGTATCTCCACACACGCAGCAGCACTGACACTGAGAACCAGACATCCAGCTAAAGCATAACGAGTCATTGAGCTTATGGGGTCGTTGGGGAATACTTCATCCAAGTACGTTCATCAATGAAAAACACAGGTAGCTTATTCTTCACCACGTTATCGGAGTGGTTATAAGCCAGGATGTTCAGGGCTTTTTCCTATGAAACAAGCCAGATTGTTTATATGACACTGAAGAAATGGGATTGATTCTGCCCAAGCGGCTGTAACTACTCCTGTTGCGAAGTTAATTAGTGTCTGGGTCTGTCCTCTCTTTTTTCCCCCCTTCAGCTGCCTCTAGAATGATTGCTAACAGTTTGAGCAGAGATTCCCCACCTTCTACTCCTGTCCGGAGGCCTGAAACAAGCACTTCCAAGATATCCGTCACTGTGGCCAACAAACTTGCCACAAAGAAAGCAGGTATGAAAGGGGAATGAGACCTCCTTGAAACCTGGTCACCATTTTCCTGTTACCCTAGCGCTTGAGGCTGTACGCCCTGTGTGATGCATGCTTAGAGTTTGTTTTGTTTACGTCCCTTTTACCTGTTCCCGTGGTCTGGTGTCCCTTTCTTCTCTGGCTGGGTTTAAGGCAAAATTAAGTCTCACTGCAACAGTTGATCATCTCCCTGCTCCCGCACCATTGTCTCCCTTTGCTTACTCTCGGTAACGATCGGTGGGGTCACGGAATATGAGGGGGATTTGGTACCACGCTGGAATATTGTTCCCCAGGTTCTGGCAGTTCTAGCACCTCAGGATAACAAATCGGATTGGGAACTGATGTGGAGAATCAGCTGTAGGTGGATCAGACAGCAGTTCATTCAATGCAGGATAGCGCTCTGAGATTGCTCTGGGAGGCTGCTCAGAGTCGCACAGTTTCTTCCATACGTTTATACCATCCTATCAACCCTTCATCACTGACTCTCATTGTTCTTATCACATGTCTAGTTCTGTACGTCCATGATTACAGGTGTAGCCGCAAAAAGGTCGAGGTGTGGTCTGTCCTTCAACACAACGGTAGTTCAAAAACACAAGCTCGCCTTCTCCAGCCTGACACTGCCCCGTCGACCCCTTTATCTTAGCCTGACCCTGAGGTCAGGCAGCCCTTTCCGATCAGCCATCCGCTTACCCTAGCCTGACCAAAAGGTGACATTCCTCACTACGCCTACTCGAGTGATCCCGTTTACCGTTTTAAATCACTTTAGCCAGCCTGAGTATATCATTGTAAACCACGCCAGGACCCGTGGCTGCACCTCCATACTCTCCAGCTTGGAGTGCTGAGGGATAACTGTGGCAACCCCCAGCCCACTATTCCTGCTCCCGGCAGCCGGTGATCCTGGGACTTTCCTAGCCAGGCCAACTGGGATGGTGAGTTTGTTTTGGGAGAACTTTAGGAAGGAGTTATTCTTTGCAAGGGCAGGCATATGATAATCGACAAGTCACAGGATAACAAATAGGATTGGGAACTGGCGGCACAGTGGTTAGCACTGCTGCCGCCAGGGACCCGGATTCAATTCCTGGCTTGGGTCACTGTCTGTGCCGGAGTCTGCACGTTTTCCCCGTGTCTGCGTGGGTTTCCTCCGCAGGCTCCGGTTTCCTCCGAAAGACATGCTGGTTAGGGTGGATTGGCCGTGCTAAATTCTCCCTCAGTGTAACCCGAACAGGTGCCTAGAGTGTGGCGACTAGTAGATTTTCACAGTAACTTCATTGCAGTGTTAATGTAAGCCTGCTTGTGAGACAAGTTTAAGTTTATCTATTAAAGTCCTCTCCTGCCCCGCCCCAATGAGAGGAACAAGATTGTACTTTGATCTTTAATATATGATGTCAACGACTGTGTTTTCAGCATGTATTTTTTGGCTGATCGTACAGCTAGGCCTGCAAAATATTACCCGTGACCAGCTGAGCAGAGTAATATTTTGCTTGTGTGGACAGAATTTACTGAAGTGTAGGAATACAATTCCCAATTTGACTCCCAGCAACAAAAGAAAATTCTCCGTGGTGCCTCCTAACTTTCTGCTAAAGAATCTTGCGAGCTGAACGCGTTTGCTCCCACTCTGTCCTGCTCTCGGGAAGAACAAAATGGCTGTTTTGACAGCGTGCGTCTTCTGCATGTGGCTGCAGAGTACAACTGACTCAAAAAGAGGTAATTGTGACGGCAAAAAAGCAGTGGTGGCTGTCACAGTCGTCGCCATTGTACTTGGGAGTTTTAATCTACAGTTTATTGTTAATTCGGACAAATCTCATCAATGATACAAATTATTCAATCATTTTAATGCAACTGAATAAATGTGCAGGATAATTCGTGCTTATAAAATTGAATTGTGAAATAATTTGAGGTAAGCAACTTCAGAGTTGGCAATAAACTGTAGCGGAGTTGGTTAGGATCTGGGCCTCAGAAGTTGGTGCGAGGTGTGTTTTCCTTGCTCAGTACCTTTCGCGCTGTTTCCTCCATCACACCTTAAGTTGACCGTCGTCATTCTGTTGTTCAGTTCTCACCAGACCGGCCGACCCAGGTCCCGAAACCTCTGCAAAGCGACGCCGTGTGACTGCGGAAATGGAAGGTAAATACATAATCAGTATGCCAAAAGGGACAACTGCAAAAACTAAGAAAATCCTGGAGCAGCAAGCCTCGAAAGGTAAAGTGATCACGCAGTGCTTACTGTTGGGTGATTGCAGCATGCTAACACAGCAAGTACTCCTTGTCTTGTAGTACAGACTAAGCCTGTAAATATCTTAGCGCTAATAAACACGGGCTGCCAATTTTTGTTCCGAACGGGATGTTGCTGATGTGCAGACGCGCAGTTTGTGCCTTTCCACTTTAGACACCAGAAAGCTTCAAATTCTCGATATACTAACACTTCATACTGAAACGAAATCCCAACCCTTCAGGTTTCAATCTCTCTCCTGTATTTTGGAAATGACTGAACTGATGCCAGTGCTGTAATCATTTTCTTGTTCTAACCCCAGGTGTGCCGCGAATGTCTGTTTTTGATAGGCTTGGTGCAGAGGCAAAAGCAGACACAACCACTGGGAGTAAGGTGAGGCCTGAATGAACTGGAATGTATTAATTTTTTAAAAAGCAGATTGCTTCATGTTGTTTTCGGTGAGCAGATCCGGATAAGCTGCAGATCCCTAAACTTTGAGATCAAATCACACCGTTGCTGGTTGCCAAATTGAGATGATTTGTTGACACCAAGATGACCGAATTGGTTCATTAATCTCCAAAGGGGGAGCTACCAACTCGATTCAGTCTTGTTCACTTCAACTCCACACTACCTAACGATTCATAATGCCCAGTGAGCCACTTGGTCGCAGAAACAGTTGCGATTAGAGAGACAGCCATCTACTCGAGACAACGAAGAACAAAGAAAATTACAGCACAGGAACAGGCCCTTCGGCCCTCCAAGCCTGCACCGACTGAACTAAAACCCCCTACCCTTCCGGGGACCATATCCCTCTATTTCCATCCTATTCATTTATTTGTCCAGACCCCTGTTAAAAGTCACTATCATATCCGCTTCCACTACCTCCCCCGAGTTCCGGGCACCCACCACCCTCTGTGTAAAAAACCTTGTCTCGTACATCTCCTTTAAACCTTGCCCCTCACACCTTAAACCTAAGCCCCCTGATTCTTCCACCCTTGGGAAAAAGCTTCTGACTATCCACTCTGTCCATGCCCCTCATAATCTTGTAGACTTCTATCAGGTCGCCCCTCAACCTCTGTCGTTCCAGTGAGAACAAACCAAGTTTCTCCAACCTCTCCTCATAGCTAATGCCCTCCTTACCAGGCAACATCCTGGTAAATCTTTTCTGTAACCCTCTCCAAAGCCTCCACATCCGTCTGGTAGTGTGGCGACCAGAATTGAACGCTATATTCCAAGTGCGGCCTAACTAAGGTTCTATAAAGCATCAACATGACTTGCCAATTTTTAAACTCAATGGCAGGTGAAGGCCATTCAGCCTTTGAGTCTGTTCCACCATTCAGTGAATTAATAACCAACCTATATCCTAACTGCCCCCAGCTGCCTTGTCTCCATTACCTTTTTATACTCATAGCTACTAGAAATCTTATCCACCTCGGATTTAAAAATATTATTTAAATAGCCTCACCTGCATTTTGAGAAGGGACACAGTAGTGGTTGTGCTACTGGGCGAGGAATCCAGAGGCCTGGATTAATGATCCTGAGATGTGAGTTGAAATCCAATGAGAGAGGATCCAACCATCATCCCTTGACATTCAATGGCATTACCGTCACTGAATCCCCCACTATCAACATCCCATGGGGTACCAGAGCTGGTCAAAGACTAGGAATCCTGGGGCAAACACCTCCCGATTCTTTCTTTCTTCCCCTCCATCTGACGAAGGAGCAGCGCTCCGAAAGCTAATGGTATTTGCTACCAAATAAACCTGTTGGACTTTAACCTGGTGTTGTTAAAACTCTTACTGTGTTTACCTCAGTCCAACGCCGGCATCTCCACATTAGGGGAGGTAACCAGAGTTCCTCTTCCTGAAGAGCAAGGTGGGAGCTTCGGAATTCAAGGGATGACAGAGTTGGAGGATCGGGATTAATTCACAGCTGGAGTGACTTCGAAGCCTGTGCTAATTAATTGAAGTTACTAAATCGCAAATCTCACAAGTATTGAAATGGCTGAATGGTGCTGAAGTATTCTTCATGGTTCCCCTTGCTCGTTTCCCACTGGGCAATAATGTTCCTTCTCTTCCGACCAAACGCATTATGTGGAATACAAATGAAGTGTGTCGCTGTCCTTGCGAACGGTAAAGGGATAATGCTGAGAATACACAGCTAGTCAGTCAGTTTCTGAAGGGGGAAGTATTTTAAAGTGAAGGCCTTTGTCAGAAGTGGTGAGAATTCCAATACAGGGTCTAACCTGAGCTGTCAGTTTCCGGTTTCCCATTCAGGGGCCCAAGCGATCAGTATTTACTTTTGTGTTTGTGGGATTAACAGGGACACAGATTAATGATGACTGAGTCAGATTCCTTAAAGGAGCTACTGAGTGCCCTTAATGTGAATTGAGAACCATGTTCGCAATTATTCTGTTTGTCATCGGCAGGGAAATTTTGGCACCTTGTTCGTGAAGGTTAACGTGCAGGTTCATTCGGCAGTTAAGAAGACAAAGGCAATGTTAGCATTCGTGTCGAGAGGGTTAGAATACAAGGCTGCATAAGGCTCTGGTCAGAACCCCATTTGGAGTATTGTGAGCAGTTTTGGGCCCCGTATCTAAGGAACAATGTGCTGGCCTTGGAAAGGGTCCAAAGGAGGTTCACAAGAATGATCCCTGGAATGAAGAGCTTGTCGTAT
This sequence comes from Mustelus asterias, assembly GCF_964213995.1. Classification (NCBI taxonomy): domain Eukaryota; kingdom Metazoa; phylum Chordata; class Chondrichthyes; order Carcharhiniformes; family Triakidae; genus Mustelus; species Mustelus asterias. The sequence goes on along the minus strand of NC_135824.1, from coordinate 58,360,987 downwards.
GAGGAACGGTTGAGGACTCTGGGTCTGTACTCGTTGGAGTTTAGAAGGATGAGGGGGGATCTTACAGGATACTGCGAGGCCTGGATAGAGTGGACGTGGAGAGGATGTTTCCACTAGTCGGAAAAACTAGAACCAGGGGGCACAACCTCAGGCTAAAGGGACGATCCATTAAAACAGAGATGAGGAGGAATTTCTTCAGCCAGAGAGTGGTGAATCTGTGGAACTCTTTGCCACAGAAGGCTGTGGAGGCCAGGTCATTGAGTGTCTTTAAGACAGAGATAGATGGGTTCTTGATTAATAAGGGGATCAGGGGAAAAGGCAGGAGAATGGGGATGAGAAAAATATCAGCCATGATTGAATGACGGAGCAGACTCGATGGGCCGAGTGGCCTAATTCTGCTCCTATGTCTTATGGTCTTATGAAATGTGGCTTTTGGCTGTCTAGGTATTTTCACCCTTGAAGATCTTTGTGCAGATTATGGGAGAGGATTTTTTTTTTATTACGAGGGATCTTCTGGTGTCAGTTTTGCAACACTAAATTAATCCGTGAGATGTTTTCTGGAAATATCTGTTGGCAGAAGTTATGCATCTTCGGTCTCTGAGTCACCGTTCTCTCTCTCACTGCACTGCCCCCTTTACACAATCTTGTAAGTAAAGGAAATTATGCTCTGTAATAAAAGCAAAATGATGGGGAATTTGGAAGCAGTATTTCACACTGTGTTCTGCTGACATTGCCAGCATTGCCTGATCGAATTACCACTTTATAAAACCATTAAGGGCAAGCCTTCGGTTGTCTGTCTGCTGTTGCAGTGAAATATGGCGCGCTACTCATAAATTCAAAGCAGTGTGTATCTGATGGGGGAGAAAACAACAGTACGCAAGCCTGGAATAGCTGCTCCCTGTGCATGAGCATTGTAGCCCTGAGTATCGCTGCCTGACCCACCTCACAAATCCATCAAACCCAGACCATTATGAAAGATGATCCAGTTATTACAGGAATGGCACAACGTGCGTTATTGTACCAGCAGCAACCGGCAAAATACTAGTGTTGAAATTGGTATCTTTAGAATCGCTACAGTGCAGAAGGAGACCATTCGGCCCATCGAGTCTGCACCGACAACAATCCCACCCTGGTCCTATCCCCGTCACCCCACACATTTACCCCTCTAACTAGGGGCATCCCGGGACACTAAGGGGCAATTCAGCGTGGCCAATCCACCTAACCTGCACATCTTTGGACTGTGGGAGGAAACCGGAGCACCCGGAGGAAACCCACGCAGACACGAGGAGAATGTGCAAACTCCACGCACTGGCCCAAGCCGGCAGAAGGAGGCCCATCGAGTCTGCACCAACAACAACCCCATCCAGGTCCTATCCCTGTATCCCCACATATTTACCCTGCTACTCCCCCTGATGCTAAGGGACAAATTAGCATGGCCAATCAACCTAACCCGCACATCTCTCTAGTGCAAAAATATTTATTTGAATCTCCACCCTCCTCATGCCATCCTTCCCATGCCACCCTTCCCATGCCACCATTTCCCTCCCAGCGTTACATGCCGGTTCCTAACCCCGTCCCCCACCTGAACCCTCCAACAAATGGTGGGGGTGCAGTGGCAGCATTTATATTGACAGATCCCAATATAAATGCAGACTTATCAGTTATAAGTTAATACGTTGGTAGCAGTTGCAACTCGAATCAAGATTCTCAGTATATATGGATGTCAGTGGGTCCCTCATTCTCCACGTAAATGGTGTCATCTAGAGAATCTTCCAAAGCCGTCTCCTCATTATAATTAAAGCACAGATTGTGGGAGAGTGGCCTCTCTCAATTGGTTCCATATTTGACAATTTATTCCCTGGGATTTTGGGGTTATGTCGAGCAACACTGGGAAATACACCGCTGTGGAGGCCATTTGGCCCATCGTGCTTGTGGCAGCTTGCAGGAAGAGTGAACCATTTAGCCCCATTCTCCTGCCCTTTGCACAGATCCTGTTAATTTTTTATTATTCAAATATTTATCCATTTTCAAAGTACAGCACAGCACAGGAACAGGCCCTTCGGCCCTCCAAGCCTGCACAGATCACATTGTCCTATCTAGATCAACCGCCTGTATCCCTCTAATCCCCATCTGTTCATGTGTCCATCCAGATAAGTCTTAAATGTGGCTAATGTGTCTCCCTCAACCACCTCACTTGGCAGCGCATTCCAGGCCCCCACCACCCTCTGTGTAAAAAAACTTCCCCCGCACATCTCCACTGAACCTTTCCCCCCTCACCTTGAACTTGTGCCCCCTTCTTAATTGTCATTTCTGCCCTGGGGAAAAGCTTCCAACTGTTCACCCTATCTATACCCCTCATAATTTTATAAACCTCTGTCAGGTCGCCCCTCAGCCTCCATCTTTCCAGGAAGAACAATCCCAGTTTATTCAATCTCTCCTCATAGCTAATACCCTCCACACCAGGCAACATCCTGGTAAACCTTTTCTGTACTGTCTCCAAAGCTCTGAGAGAGGGGAGAGGAAGTGGGATAAATAGCTTGAGTGAACACAGGCGTGATTAGCCGAATGGCTGCCGTCTGTGCTTTAAGAAGCTCTGATTTCAGATGAATTCTGTTCTGGTCGTGTTTTCTTGTGATGTATTTCATGTCGAAAGAACTCTCTGCATTAAAAAGATTCCTTAATCCCTCGCTTATGATAAATTTATACACTCTGGGCTGAAATATTGTTTTCTATTTTACTTTATCTGAGCCTTTTATCACTTGGAACCTTTCTATCTGATCTCTTAATCTTTGTTCTAACGAAAAGCCTCAAACTCTCTGGTCTGGTCTCGTAATTCGAACATGCATCGCTATTTCAGCCAGACGGTTGGATTAAACATGAAGCGCATTCAGCGGCTGCTGTACCTTTACTGAAGTTCTGCGTCTCTTTTAGCCGACAGGAGTTTTCAGCCGTCTCGGTGAAGTTGTCGATCAGAAGAAGGAGAGCAGTGACGAGGATGACGCTGGTTCCGTGCTTCAATACGCTGGGGTCTTGAAGAGAGCCCCAAGCGCAGCCGCAAAGGAGAGTACCAAGATCACACTCACGACCAAGGAGAAAGCTTCAGCCGCCAAGGCCAAGAACACGGTTACCACCATTAGGCGGCTGTCCATCCCCAAAGCCAGCGGCAGGACAGTCCCGAGCGTTGGCGGTCAGGCCACGGCGACAGCCCCCGCCCTCCGACTGCAGCCAGTGACCAAAGCCAAGGTCAGCATCAGGCAGAGACTGGGGAAGCCCATTGCCGCCGAGGCAGACACGCAGGACAACAAAGTCACCAGCACCAAAAGCCGAGGCAGCCCCGAGTTCACCGTGACCATCAAGAACACTGCACGGACTGCGGTCAGCGCCAAAGTGACCAGCAGCTCTGAAGGACGCCTTGCTCAGATGGACTCCACAGGGACTGTCAGTGTGTTTGAAAGGCTGGGGAAGAAGTTAAACTAGTGAGATTTCACCCAGGGCCACGCGCACACAATACTTTATTTTTGTATGTATAAGAGGTGCCTCGTTAGACATGGAAAATGACCACTTTTAGCATTGACTGAAGCACTGTGGTTTAGGTGACTCCCAAATACCTCTTTCGAGCCAAAAGTCACCCAGGATGAAGTGATAACACAATAATCCTTTTGAGAGACAATAGTTGACCGGACAAAATTTAAATTGACTCACCAATTTTCTTGCAATATATTAGATACCCCAGTTTTTACGTGGGAGGGGTTAGGTCTCTGTTTAACGTTGTGCTAAAATAGATCTGGATATTTTGCACCTTGGGTTACTGCCTTGCCTTGTCACGAGTCTCAAAGCCTCCTGTCAAACCTCAACCATTGCCACTGTGTGATCTTTCGTTTTGCTACTTCACTGGGTGCAGTATATCCGATTGCAGTCACTAATTCAATGAACCCTTGGTGAGGTTGGGGGGGGGGGGGGGGGGGGAGACTCGGACAGGTCTAGTTGCTCTGTTTACAACAGAGCTGTTGTTATTGATGGGTTTTTGTGGTTTTGGGATATCTCAGCCCTAAAGAACTGATGGATGCAAAACTATTCAAAGCACGATGCTTTCACAAGACTATTTTATGCATTTTGAGTGTTTTATATCGAACCCTCTGTATGCACGCTCAGTTCCTTCCCAACTGTTTGTTTCCCCATGATTCCTAGAAGGTATAAAATCATCTTAATTCCACTCTGGTTACCATGATTTGAGTTGCGGTGGAGATTTGACTGATAGCTAGTTTGGCCGCGAACCCTGGGTAATCAAAGTAATTCATAGAATTCTACAGTGCAGGAGGAGGCCATTCGGCCCATCGAGTCTGCACCGATCACAATCCCACCCAGGCCCTATCCCCATATCTCCATGCATTTACCCTAGCTAGCCCCCCCCCCCCCTAGCTAGCAGGAGTAGGCCATTCCCTTCGAGCCTGCTCCACCATTCACTTGGCTGATCATTAAATTTAATATCCTGATCCTGCCTTCCCCCTCATATCCCTTTAACCCCAAGAGCTAAATCAAATTTCTGCCCGAAATCTCACAACGTTTTGGCCTTAGACGATGTTTTCCCCAGAGCATGAAAGATCCTAGTAAACATTCTTGTCAGTCTGGTAATAACCTGGGAAAGAAGTGTTTCAGAATTCTACCCCTGCCCAACCTCCTTCAGCAGGAGAGTGTGCAAACTCCACACAAAGTGACCTGAGAACAAAGAACAGTACAGCAGGCTAACCTCCAGCTAGCTGCCTTGCTCCGTGAAACACCCCTGTTGCTCACTGATGCTGTTCATCACTCACCTGTCGCATTGACGAGTGCGTCTTTGTTAGTTTTATCCCAAGGAAAGCAGGTTTGCTGCCAGCTAATTTCCCCCAACTTTTGTTGACCGTCCTTATGGGCGGCACAGTGGTTAGCACTGCTGCCTCTCAGCGCCAGGGACCCGGGTTCGATCCCCGGCTTGGGTCACTGTCTGTGCGGAATCTGCACATTCTCCCCGTGTCTGTGTGGGTTTCCTCCGGGTGCTCCGGTTTCCTCCCACAGTCTGAACGACGTGCCGGTTAAGTGCATTGGCCATGCTAAATTCTCCCTCGGTGTACCCAAACAGGTGCCGGAGTGTGGCAGATTTTCACAGTAACTTCATTGCAGTGTTAATGTAAGCCAACTTGTGATATATTAAACTTTTTAAAAAAACTTTATAGATACCCATAAATACTTAAAAATCAGGTGGTCTGATTACGTTAAAAGGAATAAAACCCAGTTGGTTTTGTCACGATTCGCAGTTTACCAAATTGTAATCAATATTTTGGGAGCCATGATTTAAATTACAGTGGAGTTTTTTTTAACCATTCAGTTTGTTCACCGTTATATAGAAGCCACTGAGCAATATTCAGTCATACACGCTTTTAACAGCAACATGTTCCCCCGTTAAGCTTCACGGGAGATTTATCAGATAAAAGCAAAATACTGTGGATGCTGGAAGCTGAAGCAAAAACAGAAAATGCTGGAAAATCTCAGCAGGTCTGACAGCATCTGTGGGGAGGTCATAAGATATACGGGCAGAAAAAGCCGTTCGGACCATTACGTCTCTTCCGCCATTCGATCGTGGCTGATATGTTTGTCAACCCCATTCTCCTGCCTTTTCTCCGTAACCTTTGACCCCCCTTACCAATCAAGGACCTATCTATCTCTGTCTTAAATACACCCAGTGACCCGGCCTCCTCCCCTCAACTCCATCGAGTACAGACGCAGAGTCCTCAAACGCTCCTCATCTGTCAAGCTTTTCCTTCCCGGGATCGTTCTCGTGAACCTCCTCTGGACCCTCTCCAAGGCCGGCGCATCCTCCCTTAGACACGGGGGCCCAAAATTCCTCCTCGTCTCAGTTCTAAAGGGTCGTCCCTTTACTCTGAAGCTGTGCCCTCTGATCCGAGTCTCTCGATGAGATGAGTTGTACCCCTCCCCTCATCTTTCTAAACTCCCATCGAGAGAATAGAACATTTCACTCGAGCAATGTCATTTTTAAAGCGAATAGAGCCAATGTTTCCATCCAGACTCAAAACGTTAGCTCTATTCTCTCCCCACAGATGCTGTCAGATCTGCTGAGATTTTGAGTGCGTTGTCAGATAAAACCGGCATCAAGCCACATCAGCTACCAGGACAGATAGTGAAATTCTTAGTCAGACCGGTAGGTTTTAAAGAGAATCTTAAAGGGAGAGATTGATTTAGGGAGGGAGCTTAAGGCTTAGAGGCAGCCAAAGGCACAGCCAATGACAGATAGTTTCACTAACATATTGCATAAGCCTGCGTTACTTATTTTGTTGACTACACAGTTTTAGAGAAGTTACATCTCCGTTACGCATACATCTTTGCTTTTTGTTTAAAATGTGCAAACTTTCTCGGCGCGATTGAAGAGAATTGTCTTTTTTTTTAGCAAGCTTAGCCGGTTCCCACTTCCTCTGCGACACCCTTTTTTTGGAAATTTGATATCAGTGGGAAACGCGTTGAAAAGATTGAGTCTTCACCCTCTTGGTCTAGAGGATTGATGACAGATCGAAGTTTTTATTTAATTGAACGTGTAATGTTACATTGTTTCATGATTTTAAATGTGAGCTTTAATTTTAAATGAAAATTAAAATCTGATGCGTGAAATTTTAATTCCTCAGGGTTGAATTAGCCTGGAATGGTATTTGTGGCATGGCTCCCACCGTCTATCATTTAAACTTAGCCGCTGTAAGGCAAGGAATTTAGATGGAAATTCTGACTGGAAAATCATAGAAACCCTACAGTGAAGAAGGAGGCCATTCGGCCCATCGAGTCTGCACCGACCACAATCCCACCCCAGGCCCTATCCCACAACCCCACACATTTTACACTGCTAATCCCTCTAACCCCTACACATCCCCAGACACTATGGACAATTTAGCATAACCAAATAACCTAACCCCCACATCTTTGGACTGTGGGAGAAAACCCACGCAGACGCGGGGAGAGTGTGCAAACTCCACACAAACAGTGACCTGAGAACAAAGAACAGTACAGCACAGGAAACAGGCCCTTCGGCCTTCCAAGCCTGTGCCGCTCATTGGTCCAACTAGACCATTCGTTTGTATCCCTCCTGAGGCCGGAATCGAACCCAGGTCGCTGGCGCTGTGAGGCAACAGTGCTAACCACTGTGCCACCAGGCCACCCCTGTATGGAGCAAGGAGGAGCAGCCATTAACTCAGCTCACCTCCAATAAAAGGAGAGTTGTAGGAGTTCAGGTACAACTTTGTGAGAGCAGACAGGGCCTCAGAACATTAGGTGAGTTTCTGGATTACTAATTGTTACAAAGGGAAGATTGATCTCTCTCAGAACTAGCACTCAACCACTCAAAGGGAAGTACCTCTCTTCATAATTTGTCAAAGTGAGTATGAGAAGAGGGAATATCTGCTGTTCAACAGCTTTTATTGGTTCAATCAAAATAACTCCCTGACACACTCTAAAATCAACAAGTAACACTTTATTTTGCTAACTAACTGAACAGGTTAACTAAACTATTAACAAATCCAATAAAATACTATTCTAATGGAATGCTGTTACGATAATTACAATTCCCACTTATTCACAAAAAAAATAGAATTTTTAGTCACACTCAAAATGCAATCGGGTTTGAATCTTCCGGAATGTTCGTTCTTCTTTGCTGATTTCTTCCGCCCTCTGTTGTTACCTTTACGATTGAGATAAGGCTTTCTTTTATGACATCAATGTGGCTGTTGTGCTGGGAGAAAGCTGCTGTCTGTGTCTCTCTCTGAGCTGAACTAAGCTGTTACTCGGCAGGTGGCTGGCGGTCTTCTGGCTGTTTGGAGCTGGGAGCCTTTAAACCCCCCGATGACATACCAAAACCCCCCCACAATAGGATTAGTTTACAGGTTATCAAAACCTCAAATTCAAGTCCGATAGGCTGCCGCTATTCCAATGCCTATTTCAAATTGAAGCAGCTTGTCTTAATTACTGCTTAGCCTGGCAATGCAGTTTTCACTTGGGTTTATCTGTGTACTTCTTGCACCTGTTTCCCTTCAGTACTGAAAAAAGCTACCTTTTCTAACAATCACCAAAGTTTACAATTCTTAGCATTTTAGAAACTTTTATAATTTTAGAAGTGCTAACTTCACAACAGTGGTTAGCGCTGCTGCCTCACAGGGATTCCCGGCTTGGATCACTGTCTGTGCGGAGTTTGCACGTTCTCCCCGTGTCTGTTACAGGGATGGCACACTGGTTAGCACTGCTGCCTCACAGCGCCAGGGACCTGGGTTCGATTCTCGACTTGGGTGACTGTGGAGTTTGCACATTCTCCCCGTGTCTGAGTGGGTTTCCTCCGGGTGCTCCAGTTTCCTCCCGCACTCGAAAGATGTGCAGGTTGGGTGAATTGGCCATGCTACATTCTCCCTCAGTGTACACAAACAGGTGCCGGAGTGTGGCAACTAAGGGATTTTCACAGTAACTTCATTGCAGTGTTAACGTAAGCTGACTTGTGACGAATAAATAAACTTAAAACTTACTTAAAAAACTTAGAACAAAGAGATCTAGGGGTACACGTTCATAGCTGCTTGAAAGTGGAGTCACAGGTGGACAGAGTGGTGAAGAAGGCATTCGGCATGCTTGGTTTCATCGGTCAGAACATTGAATACAGGAGTTGGGACGTCTTGTTGAAGTTGTACAAGACGTTGTTAAGGCCACACTTGGAATACTGTGTACATAGAAACCCTACAGTGCAGAAGGAGGCCATTCGGCCCATCGAGTCTGCACCGACCACAATCCCACCCAGGCCCTCCCCCCACATAATTTACCCGCTAATCCCTCTAACCTACGCATCCCAGGACTCTAAGGGACAATTTTTAACCTGGCCAATCAACCTAACCCACACATCTTTGGACTGTGGGAGGAAACCGGAGCACCCGGAGGAAACCCACGCAGACACGAGGAGAATGTGCAAACTCCACACAGACAGTGACCCGAGCCGGGAATCGAACCCGGGATCCTGGAGCTGTGAAGCAGCAGTGCTAACCACTGTGCTACCGTGGTCACCCTAGAAAGGATATTATTAAACTAGAAAGAGTGCAGAAAAGATTTACTAGGATGCTACCGGGACTTGATGGTTTGAATTATAAGGAGAGGCTGGATAGACTGTTCCCTGGAGCGTAGGAGGTTTAGGGGTGATCTTATAGAGGTCTATAAAATAATGAGGGACATAGATCAGCTAGATAGTCAACATCTTTTCCCAAAGGTAGGAGAGTCTAAAACTGGCAGGCATAGGTTTGAGGTGAGAGGGGAAGAGATACAAAAGTATCCAGAGGGGCAATTGTTTCATACAGAGGATGGTGAGTGTCTGGAACAAGCTGCCAGAGGCAGTAGTAGAGGCGGGTACAATTTTGTCTTTTAAAAAGCATTTAGACAGTTACATGGGTGGGATGGGTATAGAGGGATATTGGCCAAACGTAAGCAACTGGGACTAGCTTCGTGGTTTAAAAAAAAGGCGGCATGGACAAGTTGAGCCGAAGGGCCTGTTTCCCTGCTGTAAACCTCTATGACTATGAGATAGGGTTAGAGAATGTGTGTCAGTCACAAGTTCAAACTTGGCCGGCTCAAATTATTTTGTGTAAGAGGAAGTCTCGGGAAAGGATGAGTGCGATGTGTACCCATTACAAAAGGGGTGTTGTTTCCTTAACTATCTCATGCCTCTGAATTATTCTTTACAGTTTAACTCCGTTTAAGTCAGACTAAATGGATTTAAATAGTACAAGGAGTAGCGATACATAGTGTAACTGTACCCTCCCTCCCTTCAATGCTATTTTTGTACTGCTGGTGACTTTGTGGAGTGCTGGCATAGAGATATGAAGCCTGATAGGTCAAGGCAGGATAATATAAATGGTTTTGCTGCATCTCCTGATAGTCTCCCTCGCTGTTAGGAGCAGTGATTCTGAACAGTCATTTCCTTGGATAGATGACCATTGATTAATCAGTTTGTTTCCTCTGCCAGGGACTATGTGAGGGGATATCAGGTCAATATCTCTCACATCATGGGACATAAGGTGCAAATTAGAGGATAAAGTGTCTCCTAATCGTGAAAAGGGACGAGCGAAAGTGAGCCTCTCCTTCAGGTGACTGTGTTTCCAGTGGGAATTAGTTTCCTGGTTGCCAGCTCCCTGCTTAGGGTGAGGCATGGTGGCACACTGGTTAGCACTGCTGTCTCACAGCACCAGGGACCCAGCTTGGGTCACTGTCTATGTGGAGTTTGCACGTTCTCCCTGTGTCTGCGTGGGTTTCCTCCGGGTGCTCCGGTTTCCTCCCACAGTCCAAAGGTGTGCGGGTTAGGCGGATTGGCCGTGCTAAATTGCCCCTTAGTGTGAAGGGGACTAACTAGGGTAAAGTTAAAGTTTATTTATTAGTCACAAGTAAGGCTTACATTAATACTGCAATGAAGTTAGTGAAATTCCCCCCGGTCGCCACACACTCCGGTGCCTGTTCGGCTCAATCCACCCTAACCAGCACGTCTTTCAGACTGTGGGAGGAAACCGGGGCACCCGGAGGAAACCCACGCAGACACGGGGAGAACGTGCAGGCGCCACACACAGGGTGACCCAAGCCGGGAATCGAACCCGGGTCCCTAGCGCTGTGAGGCAGCAGTGCTAACCACTGTGAGGCAGCAGTGCTAACCACTGTGCCACCGTGCTACCCCGGTAAATGCATGGGGTTGTGGGAATAGGGCCTGGGTGGGATTGTGGTGGGTGCTGGACTCGATGGGCTGAATGGCCTCCTTCTGCACTGTAAGGATTCTAGGAGTCTGTGATTGCTTTCCAGACCCAAGATTATCCAGGGGGACACCAAGAAAAAACAAATCAAGTAATTCCTCTTTGAGACTGGGCTACCTTTAGTTTTCCATTTTGCACAGCCTGACCTCATTATTGTTCAGATACATCTTTACATTGAAGAAAACCATCCCTTTGAAAAGATCTTTGCCACGGGGATTACCTGATCTGTCTTCGAGATGGTACAGCCTGTCTGCTAAACGTTACTGCGAAACAGACAATGTATCAACAATGGTAAGGGAGACAGACAGACATGAGATATATTTAAATTTTTCGCACTTAACTCACTAAAAAAAGGATATTTGCTCATTCTGAGTAAATAAGAACATAAGAACATAAGAAATAGGAGCAGGAGTAGGCCATCTAGCCCCTCGAGCCTGCCCCGCCATTCAATAAGATCATGGCTGATCTGACGTGGATCAGTACCACTTACCCGCCTGATCCCCATAACCCTTAATTCCCTTACCGCTCAGGAATCCATCCATCCGCGCTTTAAATATATTCAGCGAGGTAGCCTCCACCACCTCAGTGGGCAGGGAATTCCAGAGATTCACCACCCTCTGGGAGAAGAAGTTCCTCCTCAACTCTGTCTTAAACCGACCCCCCTTTATTTTGAGGCTGTGTCCTCTAGTTTTAACTTCCTTACTAAGTGGAAAGAATCTCTCCGCCTCCACCCTATCCAGCCCCCGCATTATCTTATAAGTGATGAGGAAGTCTTATTCGGCGAGAGAATTCCATCTTTCATAGAATTCCCCTCTCCGCTGTGTGCTGGGGAGTCGGAGAAGGTCGGTAACCTAACCATACCCCAGACCCTCGTGTGACCCCACCCAAACAAAGTTCTACATCATGCGAGTGATTATAAGATCTCTGATACACTGCCCGAGATCGGGGAGGAGGTAGATTCAATCGGGGCTTTCAGAGGGAATTGGATAAGAGAAGAGAAGAAATAAGTTTTAAAGTTTATTTATTAGTCACAAGTAGGCTTACATTAACACTGCAATGCAGTTACTGTGAAAATCCTCTAGTCATCACACTCCGGCGCCTGTTCGGGTACATCGAGGAAGAATTTAGCATAGCTGATGCACCTAAGATCAGAAGACCATAAGACAGAATTAGGCCACTCGGCCCATCGAGTCTGCCCCGCCATTCAATCATGGCTGATATTTTTCTCATTCCCATTCTCCTGCCTTTTTCCCATAACCCCTGATCCCCTTATTAATCAAGAACCTATTTATCTCTGTCTTAAAGACACTCAATGACCCGGCCTCCACAGCCTTCTGTGGCAAAGAGTTCCACACTCTCTGACTGAAGAAATTCCTCCTCATCTCTGTTTTAAAGGATCGTCCCTTTAGCCTGAGGTTGTGCCTTCTGGTTCCAGTTTTTCCTACTAGTGGAAACATCCTCTCCACGTCCACTCTATCCAGGCCTCGCAGTGTCCTGTAAGTTTCAATAAGCTCCCCCCCTCATCCTTCTAAACTCCAATGAGTACAGACCCAGAGTCCTCAATCGTTCCTCATACGACAAGCTCTTCATTCCAGGGATCATTCTTGTGAACCTCCTCTGGACCCTTTCCAAGGCCAGCACATCCATCCTTAGATACGGGGCCCAAAACTGTTCTTTAACTAACCAGTACGTCTTTCGGACAGTTGGGGGGGGGGAACCCACGCAGACACGGGGAGAATGTGCAAACTCCGCATTTGACCCAAGCCGGGAATCGAACCCGGGTCCCTGGCACTGTGAGGCACATTGTGCCACCGTGGGCTATGGGGAAAGGACGGGGGGAGGGGCGGGGTGGGGAGAACAGGTTGAGTCGCTTTTGAAGAAGATCTGCATGGACATGATGGTAGAATGGCCTCCTGTGCTGTAACCATTTTATGATCCTAAAACTCTAGTTGGACAAATCAATGTTAAAGGAAGACTTTTCAATTAAAATGTGTTACACCTGCCTAATTAACAGCTGCTAGATTTCCCAGCAAGTTGTACATGTGCTGTGAAAACCACACTCATGTACCATACGGTATTGAGGCATCCGATTGTCATGCACTGCAGAATAAGTGCAACAACTAAAAGGTGAGTGCATATTATAGCTTCAAATCTTGCACCTGTGTGCACTTTTCAGCTGCTTCTATTATAAATTCTTGTTTCCACATTTATTATGGAAACCCTAAATTCATCCCACTGCAATTACATCCATCAGCCCCATCCCTCACCCAGCAGAGTTGCTCCAATGCTAATCTCACCAGTGAAAAGTATTGTTTCTTGCGCGCTATACAGACAAAGCATACTGTTCATAGAGAAGGAAAGGAGAGAGTGCAGAATGTAGTGTTACAGTCATAGCTAGGGTGTAGAGAAAGATCAACTTAATGTAAGGTAGGTCCATTCAAAAGTCTGACAGCAGCAGGGAAGAAGCTGTTCTTGAGTCGGTTGGTACGCGACCTCAGACTTTTGTATCTTTTTCCCGACGGAAGAAGGTGGAAGAGAGAATGTCCGGGGTGCGTGGGGGTCCTTAATTATGCTGGCTGCTTTTCCAAGGCCGTGGGAAGCGTTGACAGAGTCAATGGATGGGAGGCTGGTTTGCGTGATGGATTGGGCTACATTCACAATCCTTTGTAGTTTCTTGTGGTCTTGGGCAGAGCAGGAGCCATACCAAGCTGTGATACAACCAGAAAGAATGCTTTCTATGGTGCATCTGTAAAAATTGATGAGATTCTTAGCGGACATACTGAATTTCCTTAGCCTCCTGAGAAAGTAGAGGTGTTAATATACCAGGACTTTGACACAGCAATGATGGAGCAGCTGCCAATACATGTTCAAGTCATGATGTTTTGTCACTTGGAGGGAACATGTTCTCCTACACCTGCTGCCCTTGTCCTTCTAGGTCAATGCTTCCCAAATTATTTTCCAAAATAACCCAATTTTAACACTTCAAAATTAAAAACAAGATAATAGTAAAACAGCATTGTAATGTTGAGTATATAATTGTTCAAGTTCATCGATTATAGATGAACATATATTAATTAGATCAGTCCTTCACTGTCACTTGGTCAACATCCTGGAACTCGCCTCCCTAACAGCACTGTGGAGCTACCTATACAGTAAGAAGTTTAACACCACCAGGTTAAAGTCCAACAGGTTTATTTGGTAGCAAAAGCCACACAAGCTTTCGGAGCGCCAAGCCCTTTCTTCAGGTGAGTGGGAATTCTGTTCACAAACAGGGCATATAAAGACACAAACTCAATTTACATGAATAATGGTTGGAATGCGAATACTTACAGCTAATCAAGTCTTTAAGATACAAAGAACGTGAGTGGAGAGAGCATCAAGACAGGTTAAAAAGATGTGTATTGTCTCCAGACAAGACAGCCAGTGAGACTCTGCAGGTCCAGGAGCTACCTATACTACAGGGAGTGCAGTCGTTCAAGATGGTGGCTCACCACCTCCTTCCCAAGGGAAATTTGGGATGAGCAATAAATGCTGGTCTACCCAGCAACGCCCACACCCCATTAAAGAACAAAGCAAAATATATCAATAAGGAAATCCCAGACCTTCAATGACTGGGTCGGTCTCGAACACTGCATCCGCCTCCGTCACTCCAACAAGCTGATTCAAGGAACATCTGGCATGTTTACATCGTTACATCAGCGCTGCCACAACCAATCACTGTCCACGTCCAAGAGTCTGCCTTGTGATTGGTTGCTTCCCACGACCAGGACAACATGAAACGGTAGGTGATTAGTGTGAATTTATTTTTCATGACTCCATTTGCTGTTTCCATAACCCCAATTGGGGTCACAACCCTCACTTTGGGAACCATTGATCTGAATGATGGATGCCACCATGCCCACTTGCTCCAATTAGCAGCCACTCTCCTACACCCTCCCCATGGAATATAAAGAAATATTTATCCAATGCCAAAGGAATGGTGGAGCAGGCTCGAAGGGCCGAATGGCCTACTCCTTTTTCCTTTTTCTATGTTTCTAACCAATGGAGTAGTTCTGAAATGTAATCACTGTGATAATGTAGGAAATAGGCGGCCAATTTGCACAGAGCAAGATCCCACAATCACGATAGACATAGAAGATAGGAGCAGGAGGAGGCCATTCGGCCCTTCGAGCCTGCTCCGCCATTCATCGCGATCATGGCTGATCGTCCAACTCAATAGCCTCATCCTGCTTTCTCCCCGTAACCTTTGATCCCATTCGCCCCCAAGTGCTATATCCAGCCGCCTCTTGAATACATGATCATATTGAATGGTGGGGCAGGCTCGAAGGGCTGAATGGCCTCTATTACTCGTGTGTTACATTCTTGCATCAGCCCACGGGGATACCACACAACAGGCAGCCTCGCTCCTGCTATTTCCAAACAAACGTCAAACTGCAGTTGTATATCCAACTCGAAAGAATTCCCAATGTGGAACTCAGCGACATTGGGTTTAGTGATCCCACCCGACTGGCCCTGTGCTACGAACCTGTGACAAAATGCAGACGAGCACCAGCTATGAACCTTTGCTGCTATATCCATTGCAGGATCACACACTGCAGGAGGGGGAAATCAACCTTGCCACTGCAGATAGTGCCTTTGTGCAGTTTACCTGTAAACTGAGGGTCACTGTTGCAAATTTCCAAACCGATCCCAGCCAACGTTCCCTGGGGAGGCGATGACCTCGTGGTATTATCGCTAGACTATTAATCCAGAAACTCGGCTAATGTTCTGGGGACCCGGGTTCGAATCCCGCCACGGCAGGAGGTGGAACTTCATAGAATCATAGAAACGCTACACTGCAGAAGGAGGCCATTTGACCCATCGAGTCTGTACCAACAACAATCCTACCCAGGCACTATCCACATAATCCCACATATTTACCCTGCTGATCTCTCTAACCTAGGCATCCTGGGACACAAAGGGGCAATTTAGCATGCACCTAACCCACTCATCTTTGAATTTGAATTTTATTTTTTTTAAATCTGGAATTAAGAATCTACTGATGACCATGAAACCATTGTCGATTGTCGGAAAAAACCCATCTGGTTCACTAATGTCCTTTGGGGAAGGAAATCTGCCGTCTTGACCCGGTCTGGCCTACATGTGACTCCAGAGCCACAGCAATGGCAGCACAGTGATTAGCACTGCTGCCTCAGAGTGCCAGGGACCTGGGTTCAGTTCCTGGCTTGGGTCACTGTCTGTGTGGAGTTTGCACGTTCTTCCTGTGTCTGCGTGGGTTTCCTCTGGGTGCTCTGGTTTCCTCCCACAGCCCAAAGATGTGCGGGTTAGGTGGATTGGCCATGCTGAGTTGCCCCTTAGTAAGAAGTCTCACAACACCAGGTTAAAATCCAACAGGTTTATTTGGTAGCACAAGCCACTAGAGTTGGACTTTAACCTGGTGTTGTGAGACTTCTTACTGTGTTTGACCCAGTCCAACGCCGGCATCTCCACATCATTGCCCCTTAGTGTCAGGGGGATTAGCAGGGTAAATAAGTGGGGTTATGGGAATAGGGTCTGGGTGGGATTGTGGTCGGTGCAGACTCGATGGGCCAAATGGCCTCTTTCTGCACTGTAGGGACTCTATGATTCTATGAATGTGGTTGACTCTCAACTGCCCTCAGGCAACTAGGAATGCTGGCCCAGCCAGCAACACCCGCATCCCACAAATGAATGAAAAAAAAGTTCTTGAGGAGTGGGTTTCGACAGTGAGTGCTGCTTTGAGACCCCCACTACCCTACTCTTGTGTAATTGCCCACACACGGGGGTCACAAACCCCTCCAGAACTGTCCTGGAGCTTCCCCGGGTTAAAGGTTAAACTCCTACTGTTGGCCAAACTCAGTTCCAGGTAGTGTGGCGTCCAGTTCTGGTCGCCACACTACCAGAAGGACGTGGAGGCTTTAGAGAGAGTACAGAGGAGGTTTACCAGGATGTTGCCTGGTATGGAGGGGCTTAGTTATGAGGAGAGATTGGGTAAACTGGGGTTGTTCTCCCTGGAAAGACGGAGAATGAGGGGAGACTTAATAGGGGTGTATAAAATTATGAAAGGCGTAGATAGGGTGAACGGTGGGAAGCTTTTCCCCAGGTCGGTGGTGACGTTCACGAGGGGTCACAGGCTCAAGGTGAAGGGGGGGAGGTTTAACACAGATATCAGAAGGACGTATTTTACACAGAAGGTGATGGGGGCCTGGAATGCGCTGCCAGGCAAGGTGGTGGAGGCGGACACACTGGGAACGTTTAAGACTTATCTAGACAGCCATATGAACGGAGTGGGAATGGAGGGATACAAAAGAATGGTCTAGTTTGGACCAGGGAGCGGCATGGGCTTGGAGGGCCGAAGGGCCTGTTCCTGTGCTGTATTGTTCTTTGTTCTTTGTTCAGGAGAAGATTCAGCAGGGGATGTCAGTAAGTCATAGAGCCACAGCAGCATAGTGGTCAGCACTGCTGCCTCACAGCGCCAGGGACCTGGGTTCAATTCCGGCCTCTGGTGACTGTGCGGAGTCTGCACGTTCTCCCCGTGTCTGCGTGGGTTTCCTCCGAGTGCCCCGGTTTCCTCCCACAGTCCAAAGATGTGCAGGTTAGGTGGATTGGCCATGCTAAATTGCCCCTTAATGTCAGGAGGACTTGCAGGGTACATATGTGGGATTACAGGAATAGGGCCTGGGTGGGATTGCTGTTGGATGCAGACTCGATGGGCCAAATGGCCTCCTTCTGCACTGTAGGGATTCTATGATCCATTCTATGATTTTTACTTTAAATTAATTGTCCAGGGAGATGGTGGCATTCATGGTGATGTCTCTGGATTAGTAATCCAGAGACCCCGGGCTAATGCTCTGGGGGACACGGGTTCAAATCCCACCACGGCAGCTGGTGGAATTTAAATTCAATTAATTAAATTTGGAATTGAAAACTAGTCTCAGTAACGGTGACCTTGAAACTATCATCGATTGTCAGAAAAACCCATCTGGATCAAATGTCTTACTGCAGTTGTACAGGGCATTGGTGAGGCCACACCTGGAGTATTGTGTGCAGTTTTGGTGTCCGTATCTGAGGAAGGATGTCCTTGCTATAGAGGGAGCGCAGCGAAGGTTTACCAGGCTGATTCCTGGGATGGCAGGTCTGTCCTATGAGGAGAGACTAAGTCGGTTAGGATTATATTCACTGGAGTTTAGAAGAGTGAGAGGGGATCTCATAGAAACTTATCAAATTCTAACAGGGTTCAACAGGGTAGATTCAGAAAGAATGTTCCCGATGGGGAGTCCAGAACTAGGGGTCATAGTTTGAGGATAAGGGATAAACCTTTTAGAACTGAGGCGAGGAGAAATTTCTTCACCCAGAGGGTGGTGAATGTGTGGAATTCACTCCCACAGAAAGTAGTCGAGGCCAAAACATTGGGTGGAATTTTACTGTCCTGCCTGCCACGGGAATCAGAGCAAGCAAGGGGTGGACCACGCAAAGGCCTGTTGACCTCAAGTGGGATTTTCCGGTCTTGGGGCAAGCACAGCCGGCAAATCCCACCTATTGTGTGATTCCAAGAAGAAATTAGATTTCGCTCTTGCGGCTAAAGGGATCAAGGGATATGGGGGGGAAGGGCGGAATCAGGATTTTGAATTTGATGATCAGCCATGATCATAATGAATAGTAGAGCAGGTTCGAAGGGCCGAATGGCCTCCTCCTGCTTCTAGTTTCTATGTTTCTAATGCTCCTTTAGGGAAGGAAATCTGCTGTCCTTACCCGGTCTGGCCTACATGTGACTCCAGAGCCACAGCAATGTGGTTGACTCTCAACTGCCCTCGAAGGGTAACTAGGGATGGGCAGCCAGCGACACCCATGGCCCATGAATGAATAAAATTTGATTTTATATATTATTTGACTTGATTCTATTTATTATTGTCACATGTATTGGGATACAATGAAAAGTATTGTTTCTTGCGCGCTATACAGACAAAGCATACTGTTCATAGAGTAGAACAGCTTCTTCCCTGCTGCTGTCAGACTTTTGAATGGACCTACCGCGCATTAAGTTGATCTTTCTCTACACCCTAGCTATGACTGTAACACTACATTCTGCACTCTCTCGTTTCCTTCTCTATGAACGGTATGCTTTGTCTGTATAGCGCGCAAGAAACAATACTTTTCACTGTATGTTAATACATGTGACAATAATAAATCAAATCAAATCAAACATAGGGAGAGGGAAAGGAGAGGGAAAGGAGAGGGAAAGGAGAGGGTGCTGAATATGGGGCGGGATTTTACGCCCGCGCTCATCCCGAGAACATAAAATTCTTCCTGAGGTTGACAGGTCTTTGCGTGGTCCGCCCCTCACCCGCTCCGATTCCCGTAGCAGGCAGAACGGTAAAGTTATAGTGTTTTGACAGCTTGCAAGAAGTCACCACGCTCCAGTGCCATGCCTGTGTCCCATGAATGAATAAAATTTGATTTGATTTATTATTGTCACATGTATTAGCATACAACGAAAAGTATTGTTTCTTGCGCACTATACAGACAAAGCATACCATTCATAGAGTACAGAGGAGAGAGGGAAAGGAGAGGGTGCAGAATGTAGGGTGGGATTTTATGGGCTCGCTCACCCCGAGACCATAAAATCCCGCCCAAGGTCAACGAACCTTTCCAAGGTCCGCCCCTCGCCCGCTGCGATTCCCGTGGTGGGCGGGACGGTAAAATTATGGTGTTAGACAGCTTGCAAGAAGTCACCACCTCCGGCACCATGCCCGTGTCCCACGAATGAATGAAATAATCATAGAATAGAATCATAGAATCCCATACAGTGCAGGAGGAGGCCATTCAGCCCATTGAACAAAGAACAAAGAACAATACAGCACAGGAACAGGCCCTTCGGCCCTCCAAGCCGTGCCGCTCCCTGGTCCAAACTAGACCATTCTTTTGTATCCCTCCATTCCCACTCCGTTCATGTGGCTGTCTAGATAAGTCTTAAACGTTCCCAGTGTGTCTGCCTCCACCACCTTGCCCGGCAGCGCATTCCAGGCCCCTGGAATTGAGCCTGCACGATAACAATCCCGCCCAGACCCTATCCCCGTCACCCCACATATTTAACCTGCCAATCCACCAGATACCAAGGAGCAATTTAGCACGGCCAATGCACCCTAACCCGCACATCTTTCGACCCGTGGGAGGAAACTGGAGCACCCGGAGGAAGCCCACGCGGACACAGGGAGAACGTGCAGACTCCGCACAGGCAGTGACCCGAGGCTGGGAATTGAACCCGGGTCCCTGGCGCTGTGAGGCAGCAGTGCTAACCACTGAGCCACCCCACCCACTGAGCCACCGTGCTGCCCCTTGCAATGTTGGCCAGTCAGCGATGCCCGCGTCTCGGGAATGAATAAAGTGCTGACCAGTCGGTGATGCCCATGTCCCATGAATGAACCAGTAAAACTGTGTGTTGGTTTGTGTGGAATTGGGGTTAATTGGAAGTGCCTGAAGGGGTTAAGCGTTGGGAGTGTGGCATTGCTGCAGTACCAGCTCTCCGCGCTGAGAGTGTGCGCTGTCCAGGGTACTGGAGGACAGGCTGGGTCTCCAAAGCTGCTCTCCAGCTGCTGGGGTTGAAGCACAGGCTGGGGGAGAAAAGGCCCTCCTTTATGCACAGCAAACTGCTCCAGACCATCACGAGGCGACAGGTTTCGGATCTGGTGAGGAATGGGCTGCCTGTAGGGGAGATGGAAGCCAAGAATCCCCAGGGTCTGGCCAGGAGGGTGCCCGGGACAGGGGCGAGGGGAGGCGGGCAGCTGGCAGCCGGCAGCCGGGAGCCGCTGTGGGCAGCTCCCCCAGCTCAGCAGAGGGGAGAGGGGGAAGGCGAGAGCGCCTGCAAGATCCAGAGGGCGGTCAGCTTCAAGGCGGAGGGAAACCAGTGTTACAAGGAGAAGAAATTCCGGGAGGCGATCGGGAAATATCACCGGGCGCTGCTGCAGCTCAAGGGGGTCCGGGTCGGCGAGGCAGCCGGGGGGGAGGTCGCTGCACTCAGCAAGAGGCACCTTCGGCTCACAGAGGAACAGAAGCGACTCATTGAGAGCACCGAGATAGACTGTTACGACAGCTTAGCAGGTGAGTGGCACAGCTATTGACTGGATCAATCCCACATCCCAGTGAATTGCCCCCCGGTGACAATCAAAGCTTTTACATTCAATTACAACCCTCTCCATCCCCCCTCTCCACCCCCTCTCCATTCCCCCCTCTCCATCCCCCTCTCCATCCCTCTCTTCATCCCCCCTCTCCATCCCCCCCTCTCCAACCCCCTCTCCATCCCCCCTCTCCAACCCCCCTCTCCAACCCCCTCTTCATCCCCCTCTCTCCACTCCCTCTCCATCCCCCCTCTCCATCCCCTCCTTCATCCCCCCCTCTCCAACCCCCTCTTCATCCCCCCCTCTCCACCCCCTCTCCATCCCCCCCTCTCCACCCCCTCTCCATCCCCCCTATCCCCCCTCTCCATCCCCCCTCTCCATCCCCCCCATCCCCCCTCTCCATCCCCCCCCTCCACTGCCCTCTTCATCCCCCCCTCTCCACCCCCTCTCCATCCTGCCTCTTCATCCCCCCTCTCCAACCCCCTCTCCATCCCCCCCTCTATCCCCCCTCTTCATCCCCCCCTCCCTCTCCATCCCCTCCTTCATCCCCCTC
Source organism: Mustelus asterias (assembly GCF_964213995.1). Classification (NCBI taxonomy): domain Eukaryota; kingdom Metazoa; phylum Chordata; class Chondrichthyes; order Carcharhiniformes; family Triakidae; genus Mustelus; species Mustelus asterias. The sequence continues at coordinate 58,339,505 of NC_135824.1, read as the reverse complement.
TCCACCCCCCTCTTCATCTCCCCTCTCCCCAACCCCACTCCAACCCCCCCTGCACCAACCCCGCTCTCCCATCCCCCCACTCCATCCCCCCGCACCATGCCCCCTCTCTCCATCCCCCTCTCACCCACCCCCAGCTCCATTCCCCCCTTCTCCATCCCCCCCTTCATCCCCCCTCTTCACCCCCTCTCCATCCCGCTCTCCCCTCTCCATCCCCCTTCTCCATCCCCCTTCTCCATCCCCCTTCTCCATCCCCCTTCTCCATCCCCCCCTCTCCATCCCTCACTCTCCATCCCCCCTCTCCATCCCCCCCTCTCCATCCCTCCCTCTCCATCCCCCCCTCTCCATCCCCCCCTCTCCATCCCCCCTCTCCACCCCTCCCTCTCCATTCCCCCCCTCCATCCCCCCCCTCCATCCCCCCCCTCCATCCCCCCCCTCCATCCCCCCCCTCCATCCCCCCCTCCCCTCTCCATCCCTCCCTCTCCATCCCCCCCTCTCCATCCCCTCTCACCTCCATGGGACATCCAGAAACGTTGCCTCTATTCTCTCTCCACAGAGGCTGTCAGACCTGCTGAGATTTTCCAGCATTTTCTGTTTTGTGTTTCAGACTGGGTGGCACGGCGGCACAGTGGTTGGCACTGCTGTCTCACAGCGCCAGGGACCAGGTTCGATTCCCGGCTTGGGTCACTGTCTGTGTTGAGTTTGCACGTTCTCCCTGTGTCTGTGGAAGTTTCCTCCGGGTGCTCTGGTTTCCTCCTACAGTCCAAAGATGTGCGGGTTAGATTGATTGACCATGGTAAATTGCCCCTTAGTGTCAGGGCGTTAGATTAGAACAGATTAGAACAGATTAGAAACCCTACAGTGCAGAAGGAGGCCATTCAGCCCATCGAGTCTGCCCCGACCACAATCCCACCCAGGTCCTACCCCCATATCCCTACATATTTTACCCTCTAATCTACGCATCCCAGGACACTAAGGGGCAATTTTAGCATGGTCAATCAACCTAACCCGCACATCTTTGGACTGTGGGAGGAAACCGGAGCACCCGGAGGAAACCCACGCAGACACGAGGAGAATGTGCAAACTCCACACAGACAGTGACCCAAGCCGGGAATCGAACCCAGGTCCCTGGAGCTGTGAAGCAGCAGTGCTAACCACTGTGCTACCGTGCTGCCCCCTAGGGTAAATAAGTACGGTTGTGGGGATAGGGTCTGGGTGGGATTGTGGTCGGTGCAGACTTGATGGGCCGAATGGCCTCCTTCGGCACGGTAGGGATTCTATGATTCTGTTCTATGATTCCAGCATCTACAGTAATTTGCTTTTATCTCTATAAGTTGATGCAGGTTCTGGGCTCAATTCTAGTGACTATCAAAGCTTTTACATTCTACTACAACCCTCTCCATCCCCCCTCTCACCTCCAACCCTCAACCCAACTGAAAATGCTGGAAAATCTCAGCAGGTCTGACAGCATCTCTGGAGAGAGAATAGAGCAATGTTTCAGATAAAGCTCAGCACAATATCGTGGGCCGAAGGGCCTGTTCTGTGCTGTACTGTTCTATGTCCCTTAGAGGTGAGAAGGGGGGATGGAGAGGGTTGTAGTAGATGCAGGGAGGATGTTCCCGATGGTGGGGAAGTCCAGAACCAGGGGTCACAGTCTGAGGATTCGGGGTAGACCATTTAGGAAGGAGGTGAGGAGACATTTCTTCACCCAAAGAGTGGTGAGCCTGTGGAATTCATTACCACAGGAAGTAGTTGATGCCAAAACATTGAATGTATTGAAGAGGCGGCTGGATATAGCACTTGGGGCGAACGGGATCAAAGGTTATGGGGAGAAAGCAGGATTAGGCTATTGAGTTGGATGATCAGCCATGATCGTGATGAATGGTGGAGCAGGCTAGAAGGGCTGAATGGCCTCCTCTTGCTCCTATCTTCTATGTTGCTATGTAGTGGAATGTAAAAACTGTGATTGTCACAAGAATGAGTCCAGAAACTTCATCAACTCATAGAGATAAAAACAAATTATTGCGGGTGCTGGAATCTGAAACAAAAACAGAAAATGCTGGAAAATCTTAGCAGGTCTGACAGTGTCCGCGGAGAGAGAATAGAGCCAACGTTTTGAGTCTGGATGACCCAAGCTGCATTCCCTCTCCACAGATGCTGCCAGACCTGCTGAGATTTTCCAGCATCTTCCATTTTTTTTCCAGATTCCAGCACCTGCAGTAATTTCATAGAATCCCTACAGTGCAGAAGGAGGCCATTCAGCTCATCGAGTCTGCACTGACAACAATCCCACTCAGGTCCTATACCGGTAACCCCCCATGTGTTTACCCTGCCAATCTACCTGACACTAAGGGGCAATTTAGCATGGCCAATCCACCTAAACCGCACATCTTTGGAGTGTGGGAGGAAACCGGAGTACCTGGAACCCATGCAGACACGGGGAGAATGTGCAAACTACGCACAGACAGCCACCCGAGGCCAGAATTGAACCCAGGTCCCTGGCGCTGTGAGGCAGCAGTGCTAACCACTGTGCCACTGTGCCTCCTACTAAACTTGCTTTTATCTCCATGAGTTCATAGAATTTTAGAAACCCTACAGTGCAGAAGGAGGCCATTCGGCCCATCGAGTCTGCACCGACCACAATCCCACCCAGGCCCTACCCCCACATCCCTACATATTTACCCACTAATCCCTCTAACCTACACATCCCAGGATACTAAGGGGCAATTTTAGCATGGCCAATCAACCTAACCCGCACATCTTTGGACTGTGGGAGGAAACCGGAGCACCCGGAGGAAAGCCACGCAGACACGAGGAGAATGTGCAACCTCCACACAGACAGTGACCCAAGCCGGGAATCGAACCCAAGTCCCTGGAGTTGATGAAGATTCTGGGCTCATTCTTGTAACAATCACAGTTTTTACGTTCCACTACAACCCTCTCCATCTCCCCCTCACCCCCATGAATATGTCGGTTTAAAGGGGGCTTTTTGTACATTAAACACAATACCCACCCACCCTCTTAAAATCACTGGCTTTATTTTGTGGGTCTATTTTTTTAACTGGACCACAGAATGCAGAAGAGGCCCTTCGGCCCATCAAGTCAGCACTGACACATGAGGAAACACCAGATCTACCCACCTAATCCCATTGGCATTTGGCCCATAGCCCTGAATGTTATGATGCGCCAAGTACTCATCCAGGTACTTTTTAAAGGATGTGAGGCATCCCGTCTCCACCACCCTCCCAGGCAGCGCATTTCAGACCCTCACCACCCTCTGAATAAAAAGGTTTTTCCTCAAATCCCCCCTAAACCTCCTGCCCCTCACCTTGAACCCATGTCCCCTCGTGACTGACCCTTCAACTAAGGGGAACAGCTGCTCCTTATCCACTCTGTCCATGTCTCTCATAATCTTGTACACCTCGATCAGGCCGCCCCTCAGTCTTCTCTGCCCCAATGAAAACAACCCAAGCCTATCCAACTTCTCTTCATAACTTAAATGTTCCATCCCAGGCAGCATCCTGGTGAATCTCCTCTGCACCCCCTCCAGTGCAATCACATCCTTCCTATAATGTGGTGACCAGAACTGCACACAGTGCTCCAGCTGTGGCCTCACCAAAGTTCTATACAACTCCAACATGACTGCCCTGCTTTTGTAATCTTTGCCTCGATTGATAAAGGCGCGTGTCCCATATGCCTTTTCTACCACCCTACTAACATGCCCTTCCGCCTTCAGAGATCTGTGGACAAACACGCCAAGGTCCCTTTGTTCCACAGAACTTCCTAGTGTCCTACCATTCATTGAGTACTTCTTTGGCAAATACTTAATATCAAATTACTCCTTCCAAAATGTATCATTTTTCAGGGTTAAATTCCATCTGCCACTTATCTGCCCATTTGACCGTTCCGTCTATATCTTCTTGTAGCCCAAGACACTCCGCCTCACTGTGAACCACCCGGCCAATCTTTGTGTCATCTGCAAATTTACTAATCCAATCCCCCACATAGTCATCAATGTCACTGATATAAATGATAAATAATAGGGGGCGCAACACAGATCCCTATGGTACGCCACTGGACACTGGCTTCCAGTCACTCACATTGTCTGTACCTTTAAGACTTGATTAGCATTGATTAGCCTGATTAGCATTCCAATCATTATTCTGTAAATTGAGTTTGTGTCTCTGTATGGCCTGTTTGTGAGCACATCTCCCACTCCACCTGACGAAGGAGCAGCGCTCCGAAAGCTAGTGGCATTTGCTCCCAAATAAACCTGTTGGACTTTAACCTGGTGTTGTTAGACTTCTTACTGTGTTTAACCCAGTCCAACGCCGGCATCTCCACATCATTCCAGTCACTAAAGCAGCCTTCTGTCACAACTGAGCTCATTTTGAATCCATCTTATCAAATTATCCTTTCTCCCATGTGCATTTACCTTCTTTATAAATCTCCCAACCTACATCGACTGCACCACCCTCATCTACACACCTCCTCAAAAAATTCAATCAAATTTGTTAGGCATGACCTCCCTCTGACGAAGCCGCGCTTACTCTCCCTGATCAAGCTTTGCCTCTCCAAGTGGAGATTGATTCTCTCCTTCAGAAGTTTCTCCAATAGTTTCCACCACTGACGTGAGACTCACTGGTCTGTAGTTCCCTGGTTTATCTCTACAACCCTTCTTAAATAGCGGAACCACATTAGCTGTTCTCCAGTCGTTTGGCACCTCCCCCGTGGCCGGAGAGGAATTGAAAATTTAGGTCAGAGCCCCTACAATCTCCTCCCTCGCCTCCCACGGCAGCCTAGGGCACAATTCATCTGGACCTGGATATTTGTCCACTTTTAAGCTTGTCAACACTTCCAATACCTTGTCCTTCCCTGTGTCAATTTGCTCAAGAACCTCACAGCCTCCCTGAATCCCGTACCATCATTCTCATTCTCTTGGGTGAAGATGGATGTGAAGTATTCATTCAACACTCTGCCAATGTCCTCTGGCTCCACCCTCAGATTGCCCCCCATGGTACCTAATGGTCCCCACTCTTTCTCTGGTTACCCTCTTCCCATTGATATACTTATAGAATATCTTGGGATTTTCCCTACTTTTACCAGCCAGAGCTTTCTCATATCCCCTCTTTGCATTCCTAATTGCTTTCTTAAGCTCCACGCAGCGCTTTCTATACCTCCTTAATGCCTCCACTGATTTGCTCCCCTTGTACTTGTTAAAAGCCTTTCTTTTCCTTCTTATCGTATCCTGAATATCTCTGGCAGTCAATGGTTCTCTGGGCTTGTTATTCCTTCCTATCATCCTAGAGGGAACATACTGGGCTTGCATCCTCTCCATTTCCTTTGTGAATGCCCTCCACTGCCCTTCTGTAGATTTTCCCGTCAGTGGCTGTTCCCGTTCTACCTTGGCCAGATCCTGCCTTATTTTACTAAAATCCGCTCTCCCCCAATCCAAAACTTTTTTTGCACCTTGTTTATTTCTTTGTCTATAACAAGCTTAAATTGTACCGTGTTGTGATCGCTGTCACTAAAATGCTCCCCCACCACCACCTCAACCACCTGTCCGGCTTCATTCCCCAGAATTAGGTCCAACACAGCTCCTGCCCTTGCTGGACTCTCTACGTATTGATCTAAAAAGTTCTCCTGTACACATTTCAAGACATCCATTCCATCCATGCCCTTAACACCATGTCTATCCCAATTAATATTGGGAAAGTTAAAATCACCAAATATAATTACCCTCCTCAATATCCCGCTGACTATCTGTGGGTCTACAATAAATACCTAGCAATGTGGTCGCCCCTTTTTTATTCCGAAGCACTGCCCACAAAGCTTCATTTGATGCTCCCTCCACGGTGGCACAGTGGTCAGCACTGCTGCCTCACAGCGCCAGGGACTCGGGTTCAATTCCGGCCTCGGGTCACTGTCTGTGCGGAGTCTGCACGTTCTCCCCGTGTCTGCGTGGGTTTCCTCCGGGTGCTCCGGTTTCCTCCCACAGTCGGAAGATATGCGGGTTAGGTTGATTGGCCGTGCTAAATTGCCTCTTAGTGTCAGGGGGACTAGCAGGGTAAACATGTGGGGATGGGGGCTGGGTGGGATTGTGGTCGGTGCAGACTCGATGGGCCGAATGGCCTCCTTCTGCGCTGTAGGGATTCTATGATTCTATGATATAATCTCTCCTTACTGCAGTAACTGACTCCTTAACCAATAATGCACTGCCTCCTCCTCGTTTACCCCTCCCTGTCTCGTCTGAAGATTCTATATCCTGGAATGTTGAGTGGCCAATCCTGCCTCTCCCTCAACCATGTCTCTGTGATGGTGACTATATCATAATTCCACGTGTCAATCATCGCCCTTATACATCCGTTTTACCTGCAATACTCCTGGCGTTAACGTAAAGGCCATCCCGTCTGGTCTTTCTCCCTTGAAACACAGCGGTACTCCCTCTGACTTGTTTGTACCTGAGTCAGCGGTACTCCCTCTGACTCAGCGGTACTTCATACAGCGGTACTCTCTCTGACTTGTTTGTCTTGCTGTATGATCCCGTGCCCTTATTCTGCTGACAGTCTGTGTCCCCCTCCTCCTGCCAAATTAGTTTAAACTCCTCCCAGCAGCACGAGCAAAATGTCCCGGAAGGACGTGAGCCCCGCTCTGATTCAGATGTAGACCATCCCGCTTGTACAGGTCCCACCTTCCCCAGAAAGGGTCCCAGTGATCCCGGAATCTAAAGCTCTCCCTCCAGCACCAAAAGCCACACAGTCATCTGCACAATCCTATTTCTGTGCTCACTAGCACGCGGCACTGGGAGTAATCCTGAGATTACAATCTGAAGGGTCTTGCTTTTTAGCCTACCGCCTAACTCCCTGAAATCTTGATGCAGGACCTCATCCCTCTTTCTATCTCGGGTAACTTGTGTAATTCAGGAAAGGACACCGTCAAATTTGAAATCACAGATAAGGTTAAAGTCCAACAGGTTTATTGGGAATCATGAGCTTTCGGAGCGCTGCTCCTTCATCAGGTGAGTGGACACTTATTTGCCCCTTAGTGTCCCAAGATGTGCAGGTTAGGTAGATTGGCCATGCTAAATTGATGAAAGGTCATCAGCCGGAAACGTGAACCCTGTTTCTCTCTCTCCGCAGTTGCTGCCTGACCTGCTGAGTATTTCCAGCAATTTTGTTTTTGATGTTACAATATGTGGGATATTTTCATAAAGACATCCGCTTCGAGAGGTTCTACCCTTTGAAAGGCCAATGTCCCTCCTTTGAACCCTTCAGTGCCCCAGTCCATCATTTAGAAAATTTATTCACTGTGAAATATGCCCAATAAGACTCTCATTGTATATGAGAAGGATGAGAATGGCACCACAAACCTATTGGCCTGAGTTGTGAGTTTATGCAGCACGGCGGCACAGTGGTTAGCACTGCTTCCTTACGGCGCCAGGGACCCGGGGTCGATTCCCGGCTTGGGTCATTGTCTGTGTGGAGTTTGCACGTTCTCCCCGTGTCTGCGTGGGTTTCATCCCACTGTCCAAAGATGTGCAGGTTAGATGAATTGGCCGTGCTAAATTGCCCCTTAGTGTCCAAAGATGTGCAGGTTAGGTGGATTGGCCGTGCTAAATTGCCCCTTAGTGTCCAAAGATGTGCAGGTTAGGCGGATTGGCCATGCTAAATTGCCCCTTAGTGTCCAAAGATGTGTAGGTTAGGGGGATTGGCCATGCTAAATTGCCCCTTAGTGTCCAAAGATGTGCAAGTTAGGCGGGTTGGCCATGATAAATTGCCCCTTAATAAAGTAAAGTAAAGTTTATTTATTAGTGTCACAAGTAGGCTTACATTCACACTGCAATGAAGTTACTGTGAATTTCCTCTGGTTGCCACAGTCCGGCACCTGTTCGGGTACACTGAGGGAGAATTTATCATGACCAATTCACTAACCAGCACATCTTTGGACTGTGGGAGGAAACCGGAGCACCCGGAGGAAACCCACGCAGACACGGGGGAGAACGTGCAAACTCCATACAGACAGTGACCCAAGTCGGGAATCGAACCCCAATCCCTGGGGCTGTGAGGCAGTGATGCTAACCACTGTGCCACCGTGCTGTCCCTGGTGTCCAAAGATGTGCAGGTTAGGTGGATTGGCCATGCTAAACTGCCCCTTAGTATCCAGAGGTGTGTAGGCTAGGTGGATTGGCCATGGTAAATGTGTGGGGTTATTGGGATAGGGTGGGAATGGGCCTGGGTCGGATGCTGTTTTGGAGAGTTGGTGCAGACTTGATGGGCCGAACAGCCTCCTTCTCCACTGTGGGGATTCTCTGATTCTTCTATGGATTCTATAGTGTCACATCAGGACAATACAGCTGGTTATATAATATCCCCGTCACATAGAATTGAGTGAAATCTCATATCACTGCATTAGCATTTCACATCACCTTCTGCAGTGTTTAAACCTCAGTGTTTTCTGCTATTCATTATTGCACTCAGCAGGAAACAAAACCTTGACAATACGATTAAACTGCCACAGACTCCACCTGAATAACTGGGTTCTTCTTTTTATTCATTTGTGGGACATGGGTGCCGCTAGCTGGGCCAGCATTTATTGCCCATCCCTAGTTGCCCCTTGGGAAGGTGGTGGTGAGCTGCCTTCTTGAATCGCTGCAGTCCACGTGCTGTGGGTTGACCCACAATGCCGTTAGGGAGGGAATTCCAGGATTTTGACCCAGCGACTGCGAAGGAACGGCCAATATATTTCCAAGTCGGGATGGTGAGTGGCTCGGAGGGGAACTTGCAGGTGGTGGTGTTCCCATGTATCTGCTGCCCTTGTCCTTCTAGATAGAAGTGGTTGTGGGTTTAGAAGGTGCTGTCTAAGGATCTTTGGTGAGTTGCTGCAGTGCATCTTGTAGATGGTACACACTGCTGCTACTGAGCGTCGGTGGTGGAGGGAGTGGATGTTTGTGGATGTGGTGCCAATCAAGCGGGGCTGCTTTGTCCTGGATGGTGTTGAGCTTCTTGAGTGTTGTTGGAGCTGCACCCATCCAGGCAAGTGGGGAGTATTCCATCACACTCCTGACTTGTGCCTTGTAGATGGTGGACAGGCTTTGGGGAGTCTTCGAGGAGTTCGGGTCTGCTCTGAAGATGAGTGACAGATGATTATCATCTGGGGCTTGTGTGTTATTGTCTTCTAATCTGTTACCTTGTATAAATTCCCATCTGATGTGTCGACCTCATTGTGTCCCACCCTGATATATCTGTGACAATGATATCACAAAGTGCTATAATATCCTACAGGGGAAATTATTTAGAAATTACCACTTGCAATCCTACCTCCTGCTCGCCTGAGAGACCTAACTCAGACCCTCCCTTTCAGAATAAGAGGGAAACCATTTAAAGCCAAGACGAGGAGGAATTTCTTCACTCAGATTGTGATGAATCATTGGAACGTTCAACCCCAGTGGGAGTTCAATCATTGAGTATGTTCAAGATTGACATTGATAGGTGCTAATGACAAAAAGCGATGTGGAGATAGTGCGGGAAATGGTGTTGATATTTTTAAGGTTAATTTATTAGTGTCACAAGTAGGCTTACATTAACACTGCAATGAAGTTACTGTGAAAATCCCCTAGCCGCCACACACCAGCGCCTGTTCGGGTAACACTGAGGGAGAATTTAAGAACATAGAAACATAGAGGATAGGAGCAGGAGGAGGCCATTCGGCCCTTCGAGCCTGCTCCGCCATTCGTCACGATCATGGCTGATCATCCAACTCAATAGCCTAATCCTGCTTTCTCCCCATAACCTTCGATCCCATTCGCCCCAAGTGCTATATCCAGCCGCCTCTTGAATATATTCACTGTTTTGGCATCAACTACTTCCTGTGGTAATGAATTCCACAGGCTCACCACTCTTTGGGTGAAGAAATGTCTCCTCACCTCCTTCCTAAATGGTCTACCCCGAATCCTCAGACTGTGACCCCTGGTTCTGGACTCCCCCCCACCATCGGGAACATCCTCCCTGCATCTACCATTTAGTAAGAAGTCTCACAACACCAGGTTAAAGTCCAACAGGTTTATTTGGTAGCAAATACCATAAGCTTTCGGAGCACTGCTCCTTCGTCAGATGGAGTGGAAATGTGCTCTCAAACAGTGCAAACAGACAAAATCAAGTTGCAGAATACTGATTAGAATGCGAATCCTACAGCCAACCAGGTCTTAAAGGTACAGACAATGTGGGTGGAGGGAACATTAAACACAGGTTAAAGAAATGTGTATTGTCTCCAGACAGAACAGCTGGTGAGATTCTACAAGCCCAGGAGGCAAGCTGTGGGGGTTACTCCTGGGCTTGTAGAATCTCACTAGCTGTTCTGTCTGGAGACAATACACATCTCTTTAACCTGTGTTTAATGCTCCCTCCACCCACATTGTCTGTACCTTTAAGACCTGGCTGGCTTTAGGGATTCACATTCTAATCAGTATTCTGCAACTTGATTTTGTGTCTGTGCCCTGTTTGAGAGCACATTTCCACTCCATCTGACGAAGGAGCAGCACTCCGAAAGCTTATGGCATTTGCTACCAAATAAACCTGTTGGACTTTAACCTGGTGTTGTGAGACTTCTTACCGTGTTCACCCCAGTCCAACGCCGGCATCTCCACATCATGTCTACCATTTAGCACAGCCAATGCACCTAACCAGGACATCTTTTGAACTGTGGGAGGAAACTGATCTAATTGAGTGGTGGAGCAGCTTCAAGGGGTCGAATGATCTATTCCTGTTCCTATGTGTTACGACAGAGAGGTTAATCCCCTTTACCTCACTTCGTAATATGGTAAAAGTGTTTGGGAAGGTGTGAACTGTTCTATGTTAATGTTTAGTGGTTCATTAATATGCGGACCTGACACTCGCTTTGAGTGAATAATTAACATGTTATTTTATTTCACCAACCAGGAACTTTAACTAAACAAGTAACATTTTAGTTAAAGGATGGATCGACTGAAATGCTGTTCAAATAAAGACAAGGACCATTCAGTGCCAAAACAGTAATAACAGAATTTTAGCCAATCTCAAAAATATATATACAACCAGGTCTGATGGCTTCCGGAAGCTTTGGAGTTTTTCTTTCTGGTGATTTCTCTGTCTGTAAGGTCTTTCTGGCTTGATACCCTGTTGTTAGATAGATGGAGAATTCTCTTCAGAGATAGTTCTTTTAGCTGGCAGGGTGGAGAACCGCTCCAGAGATGGCCTTCTGTGCTGGCTCTCAACTGAACTCACTAACTGAACTGCCGGCAGGCAGTTGAGTTCCTATATTTACATTCCTGATGACCTATGCATTTTTTTACATCAGGATTGGTTAAATACTGACAACAACAGCAAATTTAAATCCGATAGGTTCCTTTTAGCTGAGTGTCTTCTTTAATCTGATAGGCTATCAAAATGCAACTGCCTGCAAAGTCTGTTACCAAGGCAACCCCGATGCTTGGTCTCTGCAACAAATGTTGCCATCTGTGTACTCTGCATGCCTGCATTTTAAACATTCCAGCATTGAACCCAAAACCAGTTTTTTTAAAGGGACCACGCACTGTTGTTCTCCTTCTGGTATTTTACATTCTTTACAAACATTGTTTACATCTTTATAACTTCGCAACATATGTGACGTAAGTGCCAATTCTTCATGTGTTGGCCCAGTCATTGGCTGCTGTGAGGTGGAGTTATCACAACTGAACCTAATCCAAGCCAAGACAACGCTGACACGCAACACGCATCTGGAGTGACCATCCCGGTGATTGATTCACCTCCTTGTCCCAAAGGTTTGGAGACTTCCTCCAGTGATCCCATTCCAGCTCCCGTCTGCGATTACCAATTCAGAACCAACCAAGCCCTGAGTCTCAGAGCAGCCAGGCTTGTGAAGCTTAGAGTTTTTTTAAATTGTTCATGGGGATGTGGGACTCGCTGGTTGGGCCAGCGTTTATTGCCCGCCCCAGAGGGCATTTAAGAGTCAACCACATTGCTGTGGGCCTGGAGTCACGTATAGACCAGACTGAGGGTCATGAGTGAACCAGATGGGCTTTTATCACAATCGTTTCACAGAGATTTTTAATTCCAAATTTTCTACTGAATTTATTGACGGGGTGGAGTCTGCCGTGGTGGGATTTGAACCCGGGTCCTCAGAGCATTACACTTGGTCTCTAGGTTACTAGTCCAGGGACAGTCCACTGCGCCACTGCCTTCATTAATCGAATCGACAATCCATTTACCCATTGAAGAATCAGTAAACAATTTTATTGCAAAGTTTTATACAAATGTATATTTATTGAATATTGCATTTATGTGTGGCACGGTGGCACAGTGGTTAGCACCGCTGCCTCACAGCGCCAGGGACCCGGGTTCGATTCCTGGCTTGGGTCACTGTCTGTGTGCAGAGTCTGCACATTGTCCCTGTGTCTGCGTGGGTTTCCTCCGGGTGCTCCGGTTTCCTCCCACAGTCTGAAAGATGTGCGGGTTAGGAGCATTGGCCGTGCTAAATTGCCCCTTAGTGTCCCAGGATAAATAGGTTAGAGGGATTAGCGGGGTAAATATCTGGGTTACGGGGATAGGGGCTAGGTGGGGTTGTTGTTGTTGGTGCAAACTTGATGGGCTGAATGGCCTCCTTCTGCACTGTAGGGATTCTATTATCTCAATGAAATATAAAGTCAGCATTTATAAACTAGTCCAGTTCCGGTTTCATAGATTTTGGGAGTTTTCTTTATGTTTTATAGGTGAATTCCAGTCTTTGTACAAATGTGACCACTCCATTTGTGTTGCTGTGTTGTATTTTTGGGCGGCACGGTGGTTAGCACTGCTGCCTCACGGCACCAGGGACCCGGATTCGATTCCAGCCTCGGGTGACTGTGTGGAATCTGCACGTTCTCCTTGTGTCTGCGTGGGTTTCCTCCGGGTGCTCCAGTTTCCTGCCACAGTCCAAAGATGTGTGGGTTAGGTGGATTGGTCGTGCTAAATTGCCCCTTAGTGTCCCGGGAGATTAGCAGGGTAAATACAATGGGGGTTACAGGGATAGGGTCTGGGTGGGATTGTTGTCGGAGTAGGCTTGAGGGGCCGAATGGCTTCCTTCTGCACTGTAGAGATTCTGGGCAGGGTTTTACAGCTCGCTCATCCCAAAACAGGAAAATCCCGCACGAGGTCAATGACCTTTCCATTGTCGGCCCCTCGGCCGCTCCAATTCCCGTGGCGGGCGGGACAGTAACATTCCTGCCTCTCCGATTATCTGAAAACTACCAACCATCTTCTAGGCAACTGTAAAACAAGGTGTTTTTCCCAAATCAGCAGCAAAAAGGCACAATTCATGATTGTACAGAAACTCCTTCCTGATTGCCATTTAATTACACACTCTCTTTACTGTTTACATAAATAAGGATAATGCAACGGTTTTGCTTAAACTGCCCCAGTGACTCAGTCATTAAAGGCATCAGCTAGTGTTATACTGAACGGTACGGAACAAGATCCCAGAATCACTCGACTGATTTCAGAGAATCAGCTCCAAGTGAGGGGAGGGAGACTATGCGTGGGTTTCCTCCGGGTGCCCCGGTTTCCTCCCACATTTTAAAGTTTGTTTGTGGGACATGGGCGTCGCTGGCTGGCCAGCATTTATTGCCCATCCCTAGTTGCCCGAGGGCATTTGAGAGTCAACCACATTGCTGTGGCTCTGGAGTCACATGTAGGCCAGACCGGGTAAGGACGGCAGATTTCCTTCCCTAAAGGGATATTAGTGAACCAGATGGGATTTTCCGACAATCGACAATGGTTTCATGGTCATCAGTAGATTCTTAATTCCAGGTATTTTAAAAAAAATTCAAATGCCCCCACCTGCCATGGCGGGATTCGAACCCGGGTCCCCAGAACATTAGCTGGTTTTCTGGATTAATAGTCTAGCTGTGCAGATTAGGTGGATTGGCCATGGTAAATTGCCCCTTAGTGTCCAAAGATGTGCAGGTTAGGGGATTGGCCATGCTAAATAGCCCCTTAGTGTCCAAAGATGTGTAGGTTAGGGGATTGGCCATGCTAAATTTCCCCTTAGTGTCCAAAGATGTGCAGGTTAGGGGATTGGCCGTGCTAAATTGCCCCTTAGTGTCCAAAGATGTGCAGGTTAGGGGATTGGCCATGCTAAATTACCCCTTAGTGTCCAAAGATGTGTAGGTTAGGTGGATTGGCCATGCTAAATTGTCCCTTAGTGTCCAAAGATGTGCAGGTTAGGGGATTGGCCATGGTAAATTGCCCCTTAGTACCCAAAGATGTGCAGGTTAGGGGATTGGCCATGCTAAATTGCCCCTTAAGTGTCTCAAAATGTATAGATTAGGTGGAATTTATGGGCTGGCACATGGGAAGGGAGAGTGCCGAGGTAAGATGCTCTGTTGGAGACCTGGTGCAGACTCGATGGGCCAAATGGCCTCCGTTGCAGGGATTCTATGATCTGGACTGCTTATTGCACAATGCGGATTTTTGTCTTGGACACTGGAGAATGTGAAGCCTGGAGAAGTTCTGCTGAACTCCTGAGGACGCGGGGACTGGCAGAGCAGATCAGCCAGTGGATGGGATGGAAGCAACATGGACCATGTACACCACCGGATTGTGCTCTGGGAGAGTGGGAAATGAATGGAGAGGGGGAAGTGCTTTAATTCCTAATGGAAGTTGCACTGTTGCTTGCACAGTGGAGTATGAGGTGAATAAATAATTCAAAAATCAATGTTCGGCATAATTCTAGCAAGAAGTTTACAGTTCCTGCAATATCCCAGATTCTATCAATTTTACTGATCTGAACGTTTTATCTACTCAGCGATCTACACATTAATTCAGCGTGAGACGGGAAACTCTTTATTATCCACCACAATCAATGTCTCATTTAGATACATGTCAATCATAACATAAGGAAAGATTGATGCTTAACCAATAGGGATGGAGAGAGTATGGGGACGGCAATGGGTGCTGTTGGTCTAAAGTTTATTTATTAATGTCACAAGTAGGCGTACATTAACACTGCAATGAAGTTACTGTGAAATTCCCCTGGTCGCCACACTTCAGCGCCTGTTCGGGTTACACTGAGGGAGAATTTAGCACGGCCAATGCACCCTAACCAGCACGTGTTTTGGACTGTGGGAGGAAACCCATGCAGACACGGGGAGAACGTGCAGACTCCGCACAGACAGTGTCCCAAGTCGGGAATTGAACCTGGGTCCTCGGTGCTGTGAGGCAGCAGTGCTAACCACTGCGCCACCCCACCGCGTTTGACACGCAGTGAGATGGTAGATCCTTATATCCGTGCTACTCCCACACAAGGAGATGGGAAAGGGATAAGAACTCACATTTTTTAATTGCCTTTCACAACCTCAGACTGTCCCAAAATTCTTTGCAGCCACTTTTGAGGGGCAGTCACCATGGTAACGTGTGAAAGACAGCAGCAAATTTGTACCTGCCCCGTTCAGAGGGAGAGAAGGGGGGACTGCTCCCCAGTGCGGTGACCAATATCTATCCCTCAACCAAAAATCACTAAAACCCAAATGGTCTCACCATTTTCCCATTGCTGTTTGTGGGATCTTGCTGTGCGCAAATTGGCTGCCCTGTTTCCTGCATTAGAACCAGTGACTATACTTCAAAAGAATACTTCTTTGTGCTGGGCGGCACGGTGGCACTGTGGTTAGCACTGCTGCCTCATGTCGCCAGGGACCTGGGTTCGATTCCCGGCCTCGGGGCGCTGTCTGTGTGGAGTTTGCACGTTCTCCCCGTGTCTGCGTGGGTTTTCTCCGGGTGCTCTGGTTTCCTCCCACGCTCCAAAGATGTGCCAGCTAGGTGGATTGGCCATGCTAAATTGCCCCTTAGTGTCCAAAGATGTACAGGTTAGGTGAATTGGCCGTGCTAAATTGGCCCTTAGTGTCCCAAGATGTGCATGTTGGGTGGATTAGCCATGGTAAATTGTCCCTTGGTGTCCCAAGTTGTGCAGGTTGGCTGGATTTGCCATGCTAAGTTGCACCTTGATGTGCGTGTTAGGTGGATTGGCCATGCTAAATTGCCCCTTAGTGTCTCAAGATGTGCAAGTTAAATGGATCAGGCATGGTAAATATCTGGAGTAAAGGGGATAGGGCCTGGGTAAGATGCTCTGTCAGAGAGTCGGTGCAGACTCGATGGGCCGAATGGCCTCCTTCTGCACTGTAGGGATTCTAAGTTCGAAGTCTCTCTGTTGGGAGTGCTGGCCAATCGATCGCAAAGTGCTTTCCAATCAATAAAACCATCAACATTCCATGTTGCCACTGTTGTTCACTTTCTATTGAGGGTGGCAACGGGTCTTTCGCGCAGGATAACATTCGCTTGAACAGAGGGGGAGTGGAAAGCAAAAGAGTGAAGGAAGATGCACCATCCGACTCATAAAAGGTGGAATAATTTTCCGTAATTAACAGAGCAAATTGGGAATACGGTGAACAGCCAGCACACGATGGGCTGAATGGCTCCCTCCTGTGTTGTATCAGTTTGTTACCATGGTGTGAGCTGACAGCACACTCTGTGTTTGCACCCAGGAGTCTTAAACCAAAACCACGATCCCCTACAGCAAACGACCTCCACTATTACACCGTGATGCTGATGGGATTAGTTGCAAAATATGAAATGGGGTAAAAATATAAGAACATAGGAACATGAGAACATAAGAACTAGAAGCAGGAGTAGGCCATCTGGCCCCTCGAGCCTGCCCCGCCATTCAATAAGATCATGGCTGATCTTTTCGTGGAGTCAGCTCCACTTACCCGCCCGCTCACCGTAACCCTTAATTCCTTTACTGTTCAAAAATGTATCTATCCTTGCGTTAAAAACATTCAATGAGGTAGCCTCAACTGCTTCACTGGGCAGGGAATTCCACACATTCACAACCCTTTGTGTGAAGAAGTTCCTCCTCAACTCAAAACTAAATCTGCTCCCCCTTATTTTGAGGCTATGTCCCCGAGTTCTAGTTTCACCCGCCAGTGGAAACAACTTCCCTGCTTCTATCTTATCTATTCCCTTCATAATCTTATATGTTTCTATAAGATCTCCCCTCATTCTTCTGAATTCCAATGAGTATAGCCCCAGTCTACTCAGTCTCTCCTGATAAGCCAACCCTCTCAACTCTGGAATCAACCTAGTGAATCTCCTCTGCACCCCCTCCAGTGCCAGTATATCCTTTCTCAAGTAAGAACACCAAAACTGTACACAGTACTCTAGGTGTGGTCTCACCAGCACCTTATACAGCTGCAACATAACCTCGCTGTTTTTAAACTCCATCCCTCCAGCCATGAAGGACAGCATACCTTCAACAGCAGTTTTTAAATTCATTCACGGGACATGGGCGTCGCTGGCTGGCCAGCATTTATTGCCCATCCCTAGTTGCCCTTGAGAAGGTGGTGATGAGCTGCCTTCTTGAATCGCTGCAGTCATAGAATCCCTACAGTGCAGAAGGAGGCCATTCTGCCCGTCGAGTCTGCACCGACCACAATCCCACCCAGGCCCTATCCCCGTAACCCCATGCATTTATCTCGTGGCTAGTCCTCCTGACACTAAGGGGCAATTTAGCATGGCCATGTTCTGTGGGTTGACCCACAATGCTGTTAGGGAGGGAATTCCAGGATTTTGACCCAGCGACTGCGAAGGAACGGCCGATATATTTCCAAGTCAGGATGGTGAGTGGCTTGGAGGGGAACTTGCAGGTGGTGGTGTTCCCCATGTATCTGCTGCCCTTGTCCTTCTAGATGGAAGTGGTCTTGGGATTGGAAGGTGCTGTCTAAGGATCTTTGGTGAATTGCTGCAGTGCATCTTGTAGATAGTACACACTGCTGCTACTGAGCGTTGGTGGTGGAGGGAGTGGGTGTTTGTGGATGGGGTGCCAATCAAGCGGGGCTGCTTTGTCCTGGATGGTGTCGAGCTTCTTGAGTGTTGTTGGAGCCGTACCCATCCAAGCAAGTGGGGAGTATTCCATCACACTCCTGACTTGTGCCTTGATGGTGGACAGGCTTTGGGGAGTCAGGAGGTGAGATACTGTGTTTACGTGGTGAGTCCAGTTGAGTTCCTGGTCAACGGGAACCCAAGGATGTTGACAGTGGGGGATTCAGTGACGGTGACACCATTGAATGTCAAGGGGCGGTGGTTAGGGTGTCTCTTATTGGTGATGGTCATTGCCTGGCATGTGTGTGGCGCGAGTGAGGCAGCTTTTGAGGAGGAGCGAGTTAACATTTCCGACTGCAACCTTTCATTTGGATTCTTAACACCCCCAACATTTCTCTGTCTCTCTCAGACTGACAATCCAGTATTCCCAACATTATCTCTTTTCATTCATTGATAATACTATTTGTGGAGTTTTGTTAGTGTTAGCAATGTTAGTGTTTATTTTAGCAGCTCTGGGCATCATCTAAAATAAAAGAGCCAGCCCCCCAATCCCCATCCCCAGACAGGAAGATGCTCTGTCGGAGAGTGGGTACAGATTCGATGGGCTGAATGGCCCCCTCGGCACTGTAGGGATTCTATGATCTTTTGCTTTATTCATTTGTGGGACATGGGCGTCGCTGGCTGACCAGCATTTATTACCCATCCCTAGTTGCCCTTGCTCAGAGGACATTTCAGAGTCAACCACGTTGCTGTGGCTCTGGAGTCACATGTAGGCCAGACCGGGTAAGGACGGCAGATTTCCTTCCCTAAAGGACATTAGCGAACCAGATGGGTTTTTCCGACAATGGTTTCATGGTCATCAGTAGATTCTTAAATCCAGATATTTTTTATTGAATTCAAATTGCCGTGGCGGGATTCGAACCCGGCTCCCCAGAACATTAGCTGAGTTTCTGGATAAATAGTCCAGCGTTAATACCACTAGGCCATCGCCTCTCCTTGATCGGTTCTCACAATCTCTTATGCCGCTTTTTGCTGTAATGATCTTGATGCACAATTGTAAACAGCCCTGGTTTATGATTGCTCGGTGATGGAAGTCCTATCCAGGCACACGTTCACATCTCAAGGCAGGACCTGTGTTTATTTACTGAGAGCCTGTGGATCAGTCCCTGGGGTTTCTGCTTCTTACAGCTTCTGATGTGGATTTTCCACTTGCCAAAGCTGCAGCTGCTGAAACGCCTGTGAGTGTGTGTGTGTGTGTGAGAGGGTGTGTATGAGAGGGTGTGTGAGAGAGTGTGAGTGTGTGTGAGAGAGAAAGTGTGTGTGAGAGAGAGAGAGTGCGTGAGTGTGTGAGAGCGAGTTTGTGTGTGTGAGAAAGAGTTTGCGTGAGTGAGAGAGATTTTGTGTGAGAGACAGTGTGTGTGAGAGAGTGTGTGTCTGTGTGTGTGTGCGAGAGAGAGTGGGTGTGTGTGAGAGAGTGTGAGTGTGTGTGAGAGTGTGTGTGTGTGAGAGAGAAAGTGTGTGTGAGAGAGAGAGAGAGAGTGCGTGAGTGTGTGAGAGCGAGTTTGTGTGTGTGAGAAAGAGTTTGCGTGAGTGAGAGAGATTTTGTGTGAGAGACAGTGCGTGTGAGAGAGTGTGTGTCTGTGTGTGTGTGCGAGAGAGAGTGGGTGTGTGGGAGTGTGTGAGAGTTTGTGTGCGTTTGTGAGAGTGTGTGTGCAAGAGAGAATGTGTGTGTGAGAGAGTGTGTGTGTGTGTGAGAGAGTGTGTGTGCGTGTGAGAGAGTGTATGTGAGAGAGTGTGTGTGTGTGTGTGAGAGAGTGAGTGTGTGTGTGTGTGAGAGTGTGTGTGTGTGTGAGAGAGAGAGTGAGTGTGTGAGAGAGTGTATGTGAGAGTGTGTGTGTGTGAGTGAGAGAGTGTATGTGAGAGAGTGTGTGTGTGTGTATGTGAGAGATTGTGTGTGTGTGTGAGAGTGTGTGAGAGTGTGTGTGTGTGTGTGTGTGAGAGAGAGTGTGTGTGTGTGTACTGTCGGTGTGCATTGGAGTATGTTTTTGGAGTGTGTTTGTGTCTCTCTATTGGATATTTGCCCAGCTCTGACTAATAAAAGACCAAAATATTTATTGAGAAATGAATGCCTTAATGAGAAAATTGCTGAAAACGCAGCGATTAAAACAAACGTGGGCACAGAATGGGTGGAAAGCTCTCTGCAGTTAGAAATTCCTCATGGTGGTTGTGTCTGCTGTATGATAATTAAATCTGTTATTAGGCACTGTGCTGTCACATTAATATTCAGTTACCGGCTACAAGATTTATACATAATGTTGGGAGTTTCCCCCTCGGTAAAACAAATCAACAACAAATTATATTCACTTCACATCTTTAACGTAATGTATTCCTTACAGGAAGATGACATAATGCCCCACGAGTGAATTGTTGGGCGGGATTTTCCGGCCGCTCTCACCCCAAAACCGGAAAATCCCGCCTGAAGTCAACGGACATTTGCACGGTCCGCCCCCTCCCCCTTCCCGTTACAATTCCCATGGCAGCGGGACGGGAAACTCCGGTCCCTGTGTTAATTAATTCAGATTTGATGTTATTCATTTGGGTCTCAATTGTAAAGACTGCATCAACTTCCCTTGATGCTAAAGGTCGGAAAAGAACCATAAAATCTCCACAGTGCAGAAGGAGGCCATTCGGCCCATCGGGTCTGCACCAACCCGTCTTGGGTCACTAGCTGTGTGGAATTTGCACATTCTCCTCGTGTCTGTGTGGGTTTCCTCCGGGTGCTCCGGTTTCCTCCCACAGTCCAAAGATGTGCAGGTTAGGTGGATTGGCCATGCTAAATTGCCCCTTAGTGTCCAAAGATCTGCAGGTTGGGTGGATTGGCCATGCTAAATTGCCCCTTAGTGTCCAAAGATGTGCGGGTTAGGTGGATTGGCCATGCTAAATTGTCCCTTAGTGTCCAAAAATGTGCGGGTTAGGTGGATTGGCCATGCTAAATTGTCCCTTAGTGTCCAAAAATGTGCGGGTTAGGTGGATTGGCCGTACTAAATTGCCGCTTAGCGTCTGGGGGATTAGCAGGGTAAATATGTGGGGTTACAGGGATGCGGTCTGGGTGTGATTGTGGTTGGTGTAGACTCGATGGGCTGAATGGCCTCCTTCTGCACTGTAGGGATTCTATGATTCTATGACCACAATCCCACCCAGGCCCCATCCCCGCAACCCCACATATTTACCCTGCTAATCCCCCTGACACCTAAGGGGCAATTTAGCACGGCCCAATCCCCCTCAGGTGGGGGAAAGGACCGTCACGATAAATAACGATTCCGGCGATCGGAAATCTCCATCTCAAAACACCTCTCAAAAAACACGAGAACGGGATTCGGCGAAATGACAGAGGTGTGGGGCGAGGCGAGACAAAAGTGTGTGTTGCTGTGGAGACGGTGAGAGGAATTATTCCTTACGGAGTCGACTGAGTAAAGGAAATGTCAGAAAATAGACTGACTGAATGTAGACAATGATGTGAGGGGGGAGGTGGGGGGGGGGGACTGGGATTTCTGTTAAATCCTCAGCACTGGGTCCTGTCCAATATCCAGAAAAATAGAATTCAGCAAGCGTGTCTCGGTGAATCCAGATTTCTGACAACACACTGGGGAGGAGGAAGATTACTCACACACACACTGGCCCAGGCGCGTAGCACTGATAGATTTAAGGCAGAACCTCTCCTTCCAGGTCAGGCAGAGACTTGAGCACATTTCCCGCCTGACACGCCCGTTGCGCTGTGGAGGGAGTGCCGCACTGTTGGAGGCGCTACCTCTAGGATAGGACATGAAAGCAAGGCCTGTGTAAAAGATTCATTGAAGAACGGGGAGTTGTCTCTGGTGACCAAGCCAAGCAGGTGGGAGCAGGCACATTAGCAACATTTAAGAGGCATCCGGATGGGTACAGGTGGGAATAGAGGGATAGGGACCGAGTAAGGGCAGAAGGTTTTATTTTAGTTTAGTTAGGGCATCATGATCGGCACAGGCTTGGAGGGCCGAAGGGCCTGTTCCTGTGTTATATTTTCCTTTGTTCTTTGTTCAATCATCAGCCTGGGTGGCACAGTGGTTAGCGCTGCTGCCTCACAGCACCAGGGACCCGGGTTCGATTCCCAGCTTGGGGGGTCACTGTCTGTGCAGAGTTTGCACATTCTCCCCGTGTCTGCGTGGGTTTCCTCCAGGTGCCCCGGTTTCCTCCCACAGTCCAAAGATGCATGGGTTAGGTAGATTGGCCATGCTAAAATTGCCCCTTAGTGTCAGGGGGGTTAGCAGGGTAAATATGTGGTGTTACGGGGATAGGGCCTGGGTGGGATTGTGGTTGGTGCAAACTCGATGGGCCGAATGGCCTCCTTCTGCACTGTCGGAATACTGTTCTATGATTATTCTACAGAAACCATTGCAATAAAAGACCCGGTCTCTGATCGTTATCACCTTGTTTAATGTGAGATCTTGTCTGGCACATATTGGTTGCCGAGCTTCCTACATAATCTGATTTGATTTGATTTATTATTGTCACATGTATTAACATACAGTGAAAAGTATCGTTTCTTGCGCGGTGTACAGACAAAGCATACCGTTCATAGAGAAGGAAAGGAGAGAGTGCAGAATGTAGTGTTACGGTCATAGCTAGGGTGTAGAGAAAGATCAACTTAATGCAAGGTAGGTCCATTCAAAAGACTGACAGCAGCAGGGAAGAAGCTGTTCTTGAGTCGGTCGGTACTTGAGCTCAGACTTTTGTATCTTTTTCCCCGAAGGAAGAAGGTGGAAGAGAGAATGTCCGGGGTCCGGGGGAGGGGGTCACCATTGGCTGGACCAGAAGGTCTTGCCCTCTATCATTGGCACAATCCTACATCACCTAACCAATTATCTCCTGATGTCGCTCGGTGTCAGATCTTATTTGGTCACACCATTCCCATGAAGTCGTCACGTTAAAGGCGCTAGGTAAAGGCAGGGTTGTTGCTGTCGGAGGGGAGGGGTTGTGTGGGACTGAGAACCCTCCCTCCTACCTCGGTATGTCGATATAAGCTTCTCGCGATCTGACTCTCTCTCTCTCTCCCTCTCTCTCCCCCTCCTCCAGCATGCCTTCTACAGTCGGAGCTGGTGAACTACGAGAGGGTCAAAGATTACTGTTTGAAAATTCTTGCAAAGCACAAGGACAATTTCAAAGCCATGTACAGAGCAGGCATCGCCTTCTATCACCTGGGAGATTGTCAGAGCGCCCTGCAGTACTTAAAAGAAGCGAAAGATCAGGAGCCGACAGGTGAGGCTGCACAACAACTTACACCCAGACAACTCAGACCCGTCTGTGCGGAGTCTGCACGTTCTCCCCGTGTCTGCGTGGGTTTCGTCCGGGTGCTCCGGTTTCCTCCCACACTCCAAAGGATGAGCAGGTTTGGTGTATTGGCCATGCTAAATTGCCCCCTTAGTGTCCAAAGATGTGCAGGTTAGGTGGATTGGCCATGCTAAATTGCCCCTTAGTGTCCAAAGATGTGTAGTTTAGGTGGATTGGCCATGCTAAATTGCCTCTTAGTGTCCAAAGATGTGTAGTTTAGGTGGATTGGCCATGCTAAATTGCCTCTTAGTGTCCACATATGTGTAGTTTAGGTGGATTGGCTGTGCTAAATTGCCCCTTAGTGTCCAAAGATGTGTCGGTTAGATGGATTGGCCATGCTAAATTGCCTCTTAGTGTCCAAAGATGTGTAGTTTAGGTGGATTGGCCATGCTAAATTGCCCCTTAGTGTCCAAAGATGTGCAGGTTAGGTGGATTGGCCATGCTAAATTGCCTTTTAATGTCCAAAGATGTGTAGTTTAGGTGGATTGGCCGTGTTAAATTGCCCCTTAGTATCCAAAGCTGTGTAGTTTAGGTGGATTGGCCGTGCTAAATTGCCCCTTAGTGTCCAAAGATGTGCAGGTTAGGTGGATTGGCCATGCTAAATTGCCTCTTAGTGTCCAAAGATGTGTAGTTTAGGTGGATTGGCTGTGTTAAATTGCCTCTTAGTATCCAAAGCTGTGTAGTTTAGGTGGATTGGCCGTGCTAAATTGCCCCTTAGTGTCCAAAGATGTGTCGGTTAGGTGGATTGGCCATGCTAAATTTCTATCTTTTACTCTCATTCTGTGCCCAATCCATTACGCAAACCAGCCTCCCATCCATTGACTCTGTCTACACTTCCCGCTGCCTCAGCAACGCAGCCAGCGTAATTAAGGACCCCAAGCACCCCGGACATTCTCTCTTCCACCTTCTTCCGTCGGGAAAAAGATACAAAAGTCTGAGGTCACGTACCAACCGACTCAAGAACAGCTTCTTCCCTGCTGCCGTCAGACTTTTGAATGGACCTATCTTGCATTGAGTTGATCTTTCTCTACACCCCAGCTGTGACTGTAACACCACATTCTGCACCCTCTCCTTTCCTTCTCTATGAACAGTATGCTTTGTCTGTATAGCGCGCAAGAGACAATACTTTTCACTGTGTGTTAATATATGTGACAATAATAAATCAAATCAAATCAAAAAGATGTGCGGGTTAGGTGGATTGGCCAGGCTAAATTGCCCCTTAGTGTCAGGGGGACTAGTTAGGGTAAATGCATAGGATTATGGGGATAGGGTCTGGGTGGGATTGTGGTCGGTGCAGACTCGATGGGCCGAATGGCCGCCTCCTGCACTGTAGGGATTCTACGATTCTATGATTCATAGAGTGTGACTCCCCAATAGGGAGCTCCCTCCCTATTGGGCTGTATGCGGACGGGGTAATGATCAGTGCCATTCCACAAACATTCCCTCCGTGTTAATGTTCAGTAGATGTTATTGAGAGCATCTGGAATGTTATTGTCCTCCATTACATGGGACTTGGTGAAAGCTTGAAGACCAAAATCCATCTAACTCATCCTCTGGCCCTCTCTCTCTGAGGCAATCCCTCGGGATTGAAGGTGAGTCGCCTCCACTCTGGACCGATGGGCTCCAAGATGGCCGCTCCGTCCAGTGCGTGATCCCCAGACACTGCCGCCAGTGGGGGCAGGTGAAGGTTCAGGTGGAGGAGTTGTTTGGAAGTTTGTGCGCTCCCTCCCTCACCTCAACTTCACCTCCGCGCGTTCCCAATGAGGTCTCTGGATGAGTCCGGTGGACTTTTCCGAACGGACCTTCTCCATTTTGGACTGTCAGGAGTCAAGCTCTCCCACGGCAAAGCAGGGACCTTTGGCCTCTTCAGGGATGTTTGGGGGGGCGGGGGGGGGATCCCATTTCCCTCTCCTCCTGGGAGTCCCCTGCCATGACTGAGTCCCGAGGCGAACCATCACGTCAGGAATCTGGTGGCAAGGGATTCGATCGAGATGTCCCGGCCAGCGGAACGGAATTACTTCCTCAACGTTGGACGGGTTGGTTTGGGTAAGGACACAGAGGTGGGATTGCCATTCTGGTCACAGAATTTGGGAGGATCTTGTGAAAGCTGGTGGTGTTTCCCCAGTGCTTTGAGATGCCCTCTGTAAGTTGTCCAAGTCTTTGAGACTCAGTGGAACGTGGGGATCAGTGCTACCCAAGAAACCAGGGTTTTCGTCTTGGATTTGAGATCAATAAAACGAAGGAGATAGTCATCGACTTCAGGAAGTGTAAAGGAGAGCATGCCCCTGTCTACATCAAAGAGGATAAAGTAGAAATGGTCGAGAGCTTCAGGTTTCTAGTGCCCAGATCACCATCAACCTGTCCTGGTCCCCCCCATGCCGACACTATAGTTAAGAAAGCCCCACCAACGCCTCTACTTTCTCAGAAGACTAAGGAAATTTGGCATGTCAGCTACGACTCTCACCAACTTTTACAGATGCACCATAGAAAGCATTCTTTCTGGTTGTATCACAGCTTGGTATGGCTCCTGCTGTGCCCAAGACTGCAAGGAACTATAAAAGGTTGCGAATGTAGCCCAATCCATCACGCAAACCAGCCTCCCATCCATTGACTCTGTCTACACTTCTCGCTGCCTTGGAAAAGCAGCCGGCATAATCAAGGACCCCACACACCCCGAGCATTCTCTCTTCCACCTTCTTCCATTGGGAAAAAGGTGGCAGCGAGTAACTCACCTCCTGACTCCCCAAAGCCTGTCCACCATCTACAAGGCACAAGTCAGGAGTGTGATGGAATACTCCCCACTTGCCTGGATGGGTGCAGCTCCAACAACACTCAAGAAGCTCGACACCATCCAGGACAAAGCAGCCCCGCTTGATTGGCAGCACATCCACAAACACCCACTCCCTCCACCACCGACGCTCAGTAGCAGCAGTGTGTACCATCTACAAGATGCACTGCAGCAACTCACCAAAGATCCTTAGACAGCACCTTCCAAACCCACGGCCACTTCCATCTAGAAGGACAAGGGCAGCAGATACATGGGAACACCCCCACCTGCAAGTTCCCCTCCGATCCACTCACCATCCTGACTTGGAAATATATCGGCCGTTCTTTCGCAGTCGCTGGGTCAAAATCCTGGAATTCCCTCCCTAACGGCATTGTGGGTCAACCCACAGCATGTGGACTGCAGCGATTCAAGATGGCGGCTCACCACCACCTTCTCAAGGGGCAACTAGGGATGGGCAATAAATGCTGGCCCAGCCAGCGACGCCCATGTCCCACGAATGAATAAAAAAAAGACACAAAAGTCCAACCGATTCAAGAACAGCTTCTTCCCTGCTGCTGTCAGACTTTTGAATCCTCGCACTAAG
This sequence comes from Mustelus asterias, assembly GCF_964213995.1. Taxonomy (NCBI): domain Eukaryota; kingdom Metazoa; phylum Chordata; class Chondrichthyes; order Carcharhiniformes; family Triakidae; genus Mustelus; species Mustelus asterias. Next base: position 58,312,891 of record NC_135824.1, on the reverse strand, counting down.
TTGATCTTTCTCTACACCCTAGCTATGACTGTGACACTACATTCTGCACTCTCTCCTTTCCTTCTCTATGAACGGTATGCTTTATCTGTATAGGGCGCAAGAAACAATACTTTTCACTGTATGTTAATACATGGGACAATAATAAATCAAATCAAATCAATCAATCAATGCACTTCCTCAGTTGGCTGCTGGTTGTGTTGACACATTGGAGGCCACCCTGGCACTCGCATGGTACAATAATAATGGAATTATTGACCAATCGTGGCTATTCACCTCCACCAATTGAACTAGAACCGCCCCAGACACGAGGAGAGAACAACGTCCGGTGGTGGAGAGATTTGGAAACCATTGGCCCCGTGTCCTCTGTCCCTCCTGAGACACATACACACCACGCCTGGGCGACACGGCGGCACAGTGGGTTAGCACCGCTGCCTCACAGCTCCAGGGACCCGGGTTCGATTCCCGGCCTCGGGTCACTGTCTGTGCGAAGTTTGCACGTTCTCCCCGTGTCTGCGTGGGTTTCCGCCGGGTGCTCCGGTTTCCTCCCACACTCCAAAGATGCGCGGGTTAGGTTGACTGGCCGTGCTAAATTGCCCATTATTGTCCCGGGATGCGTAGGTTAGAGGGATTAGTGGAGCAAATGTACGGGGTTGTGGGGATAGGGCCCTGGGTGGGATTGTGGTCGGTGCAGACTCGATGGGCCGAATGGCCTCCTTCTGCGCTGTAGGGTTTCTATGCTTTCTTCCTGTGCCTCACATGACGCGTGTCCCAAAACATCGTCATTCTGAGGGAGGGAAGAAAAAATGAGTTTAAAAGAAACACAAAGGGAGATGAAAGTTGCATTAAGAGAAACAGTAAGTAGTTTCACAACAACAGGTTAAAGTCCAACAGGTTTATTTGGTAGCATGAGTTTTCGGAGCGCTGCCCCTTCATCAGGTGAGTGTTAAGAGAAACAGGGTGAGTGTAGATTTAGAAACTTAGAAACTTAGAAACCCTACAGCACAGAAAGAGGCCATTCGGCCCATCGAGTCTGCACCGACCACAATCCCACCCAGGCCCTACCCCCATATCCCTACATATTTACCCACTAATCCCTCTAACCTACGCATCCCAGGACACTAAGGGCAATTTTTAGCATGGCCAATCAACTTAACCCGCACATCTTTGGACTGTGGGAGGAAACCGGAGCACCCGGAGGAAACCCACGCAGACACGAGGAGAATGTGCAAACTCCAATATTAGCTGAGTTTCTGCATTAATTGTCTGGTGATAATCCCACTCGGCCATTGCCTTCCACTTTTCAGATTAGTTGCTGTGGATCTTTGCTGCATTGACTATTTTCCCTCCGTTTTTTCCTCAGACACAAACGTGTTCAGATACATCCAACTGACAGAGATTAAGATGAATCGATCCAATCAGAGGGAGCAAGAGGGTTCCAAGGAGATGATTGGTTAATAAGAAGGACATGTGCCCATGGACAAGTCCTCCTCCAGTGCAGAGCGGAGCTTAATGTTACCGAAAGCATCGATGTTTGGGTGTTATGTTCAGAGCCAACGGACAGATCTATGTTCCTGGGGAACGGTGGGGTGGTCTGAGGGTTACACGCAGAGATTATTAACCAGTGAATGAAGCAGGGCTTGCGGTTTTGATCAGAGACCTCTCCATCCTGGCAACGCAGCTGCATGTTATTGTCAAGGATCTCCCCAACCTCCCCCCCCCACCCCCCCACCCCCACCCCCAACCCCTGGGGGAGACGATTCCTTAAACTTGGATCCAGGAAGGTGGAGGACACTCTGTCCTGTAGGTTGTGGGTTCAAGTCCCGCTGTAGGGACCTCAGCCCAAAATCTAGGCCCGCGCTCCCGATTGCGGTACTGAGGGAGTGCCGCAGTGTCAGAGGTGCCGCGTTTCTGATGCGGTTCCAGATCGAAGCCCCTCTCGGGTGAGTGCGAAAGAACCCACTGCCGCCATTTTGAAGATGAGAAGGGGAAACCTTCCTGACTGATCTTTATCCCTCGCCCAACCTGAGGATGAACAGGTTATCTGATCATGATCTCATCGCTGTCTGTGGGATCTTGCTGTGCACAAATTGGCTGCTGCCTTTCCTACATTCCGATAGTGACTGTCCTTCAAAAGAAGAACGTCATTGGCTGTGAAGCGCTTTGCGGCCTTTATCAAAGACGCTATATAAATGCAAGCCTTTTTTCCCAGCCTAATCAAGACAGCCCTGCACCCCTCGGCGTTTCACCAGCAGATTGGGGGTGAAGTACAAAGTTCCCCATGCGATTGGCAGCTTCTCTGCATGTTCCGAATGCGTCGCTGCGCTCCCTCCGCATGCAGCAGCTCACCCATTGGCTGCGAGTCCCGAGATCCCTGGGAATGGGCCAAAATGGAGGCTGGTGCCCAATGGTGAAGACTCCTCATTTCAAAAACAAAGTCAACATGGATTTTTTCCACCCTCAACCTCACCCTCAACCCCTTAATCCCTAATCCTCACCCTTAACCCCTAACCCTCAACCCCTAACCCTCACCCTTAACTGCTAACCCTCAATACTTAACCCCTAACCCCTCACCTGTAATCCCTAACCCTTAACCCCAACCCTTAAATCTAACCCTCAACCTCTAACTCCTCATCCTTAACCCCAACCCTTAACCCCTAACCCTCAACACTTAACCCCCAACCTTCAATACGTAACCCCCAACCCTCACCCTTAAATCCTAACCCCTGACCCTTAACCCCAATCATCAACCCTTAACCCCTAACCCCTCACCCGTAACCCCTAACCCTTAACCCTTAATCCTTATCCCCTAACCCCAAACCCTCAACCCTCTCATTCTTAACCCCTAACCCTCGACCCCTAACCCTCAACCCCTAACTTTCAACACCTAACCCTTAGCCCCTAACCCTCAACCCTTAGCCCCTAACCCCTCACCCTTAATCTCTAACTCCTGGTCCTCAACACCTAACCCCTAATCCTTAACCTTTAGCCCTCAACTCCTAACTCTCAAACCTTAACTCCTAACCCCCATACTTCAACCCTTAACCCCAAGCCCCTAACCCTCAACCTCGACACCCCCTCCATCCCCCACCCCTCCCGAATCTCAAGCCGCTGACAATCTGACCGTTATTTTTGCAGCCTGTTTTCTCCCTCTATCCCGGAGCCTGTTCTATTCTCTATCCCGGAGCCTGTTCTATTCCGGCCAGTAGCAGGAAGAAGAAATCGGAGCGGGAAAAACAAACTTTAAAAAGCTGCGAATGGCAGGGTCTCCTGAAGCGACCAATTACCCTGGAAGGAGGGGCAAGGCGCCATTCCCTTGAAGCCGGCCCACCAATCAGCCGCTGATGATGCCCAGGGTTAAATGTCGGTGACGAGGGTCTCAGCCACCTGTCGGGGGAACAGCGGGGTCTCTGCGTCACTCCTGTGGCAGGGGGAGGCCCAACCACATTGAGTGCCCGTCAGGCATTTAAGCTGGCCAGCTTCGGGCTTTCCCTGGGATTGAGGACCCCAGCGCCAGAAAGAGCGCCCTCCCCCCTCAATGACCAATCAGAGGCCGGCACGGGAAATGGTCGGTAACAATGACCCCGCCCCCCCCCAGGGACAGTCCGATCACCAACACTGGCTTGAGTGAGGCAGGATGGGGGATGTGGGGAGGGGGTCACTGGAGGGCGGGGAGGAGGGGGGGATAGGAGCTTGGAGGCAAGGGTAGGAAAGTGGACTTTCAGCAAACACCCCCCCAAACCCCTCCCAAAATGCCAGGTCCCCTGATCGGGCAGAGTTTCTATGACTGAGGTCATGCCCTCCCTACGGCCAAAGGTGAACCCAACAGAGTTTGCTGGGTAACATTCAGATGATACGGGAGAGTCCGCATCCATTAATGAGCCTAAACGATAATCCATTGCAAGGGTGAGTTGTGGCCATCAGTCCTTTCCCCCAGCTCCAACTAAATCGCTGGCGACAGAATCCCACGCGATTTTGTGCGCCCGGCCGCCATGTTTCCCATCACCCTCGGAAAACAATCCCTAACATGTCCCGAAATAACCCCCCACCCCCACAACCCCGCTGAATGAAGGACAAAACAAAGGGACATGCTGTCAAAACTTTCCAGCTTGTACTCATCAGGCGGCAGGTCACCCAGAATGCCCACAGTGAAAAAAGAACAAAGAAAATCACAGCACAGGAACAGGCTCTTCGGCCCTCCAAGCCTGCACCGACCATGCTGCCCGACTGAACAAAAACCCTTCTGGGGACCATATCCCTCTGTTCCCATCCTATTCATGTATTTGTCCAGACGCCCCTTAAAAGTCACTATCGTATCCGCTTCCACTACCTCCCCCGGCAGCGAGTTCCAGGCACCCACCACCCTCTGTGTCAAAAACTTACCTCGTATATCTCCTTTAAACCTTGTTCCTCGCACCTTAAACCTATCCCCCCTAGTAATTGACTCTTCCACCCTGGGAAAAAGCTTCTGACTATCCACTCTGTCCATGCCCCTCATAACCTTGTAGACTTCTATCAGGTCGCCCCTCAACCTCCATCGTTCCAGTGAGGACAAACCAAGTTTCTTGGAAGGAATAACAATTCGCACTGCATGGGGAGAGAGTGCTGACTGGTTGGCCAGTGGACTCTGATTGGCACAGGCTTTGCCACGGAGGATGCAGCAGGGCACAGTTAACTGCTAAGCCTTGTTCAAAATTCAAATCAGGCAAGGCCATAGAAGGATAAGGGGAGGTCAAATTGAGGTATACAAGATGATAAAAGGTGTGGATAAAGTAGACGTGGAGCAGATGCTTCCTCTTGTGGGACATTCTCGGACGAGAGGTCATAGTCTGAGGATAAGGGGTCGCAAATCTAAAACAGAGTTGAGGAGAAACTACTTCTCCCAAAGGGTTGTGAATCTGTGGAATTCGCTGCCCCAAAGTGCGGTGGGTGCTGGGACAGTGAGTAAATTTAAGGAGGAGTTAGACAGATTTTTAATTGGGAATGGGGTTGAAGGGTTATGGGGAGAAGGCAGGAAAATGGGGATGAGGAACATATCAGCCGTGATCGAATGACGGAGTGGACTCGATGGGCCGAATGGCCTTATTCCGCTCCTATATCTTATGAAACCCGTGCTTGCAAAACTCAGAACGTACCGTCCAACCTTAGATATGGTTCCGTGCTGAAGCAGCACTTGCTAAACCATTCCGATTGTGCCAAGAATTCCAGCATGGCTTACTTACGTCTGCTGGAAGCCACAGATATTCACGCACAGAGCCCCTCTCCTGTTCGGGCATTGCACCCATTTCAACTGAACAAAAGCTTGGAGGACAGCCATTCCCTGGTTGATCCCTCATGGCACTGCCTTAGAACATAGAACAGTACAGCACAGGATCAGGCCCTTCGGCCCACAATGTTGTGCTGAACATGACTCCAAATTAAACTAATCCCTTGCTCCATACCCCTCTATCCCTTGCATATTCCTGTGCTTATCTAAAAGCCCCTTAAACGCCCCGATCGTATCTGCCTCCACCACCACCCCTGGCACCCATGTTCCAGACACCTACTGCTCTCTGTGTAAAGAAACTTACCCCTCACATCTTCTTTGAACTTTCCCCCTCTCACCTTAAGTGCGTGTCCCTAGTGTTAAACTAGTGGACAAAGATTCTGACTGTCAAACCTATCTCTGCCTCTCATCATTTTACGGACTTCTATCAGGTCTCCCCTCAGCCTCCGCCGCTCCAGAGAAAACAACCCGAGTTTGTCCAGCCGCTCCTTATAACTCAAACCCTCCAATCCAGGCAGCATCCTGGTAAACCTCTTCTACACCCTCTCCAAAGCCTCCACATCCTTCCTGTAATGTGGCGACCAGAACTGAACGCAAAGTGCGACCTAACCAAAGTTTTATAAAGCAACATGACACCCTGACCAATCAGAGTTGTGCTGCCTGGTTTGAACTTGAGCAATAATTTGGCAGTTAACTGTCCCCTGCTGCATTCTCCACGGCAATGCCTCCGCCAATCAGAGCCCGCTTGCCAACCAATCACCACTCTCTCATCAGGCATTGTGGTCCCCTTTGCTGTTGGCAATTTTGCAATCAGTTCTGATGAGTCCGAGTAGTAAAACTTTGGCAGCACGTTTCTCTTTTTTTTTAAGCAACATTCAAGTACCATGACGTACTTTTAAAGAGTTTAATAATTGATGTGTTTCACGGAAGCCAAGAGTTTGACATTTGGGAATTCAGACTCCCCCCCCCCCCCCCCCCCCCCCCCACTCCAACCTCCCACCCCCGCCAGCTCTTAATTTTAAAGAAAGTGGGCCATCTCGCCAAATGATGTCAGAGGTCAAATGATGCCGTAGGTCGAACAATGTCAAAGGTCAAGCGATGTCATAGGTCAAGTGGACAATGGGAGGTGAATGGTGAGTATCAACTCAACGCCGACATCACTGGATCTGTCAGTGTTGAGGGAAGGTGGACCAACAGGAGGCTGGCTGTGGATTGAAAGGTTTATATTCAGAATGGGACATCCGTAAGTGTTATACTTTTAATAAAGCATCCAAAATCTATCAGTACTGATGATTTTGCGTCGATAATTTAGCTTTGATTATTTTTTGAGCGACCCTCAGATGTGATTTAAAGTTTATTTATTAGTGTCACAAGTTGGCTTACATTAACACTGCAATGAAGTTATTGTGAAAATCTCCTAGTCGCCACACTCTGGCGCCTGTTCGGGTACACTGAGGGAGAATTTAGCACGGCCAATGCACCCGAACCAGCACGTCTTTCGGAGGAAACCGGAGCACCCGGAGGAAACCCACGCAGACACGGGGAGAAGGTGCAGACTCCACACAGACAGTGACCCGAGCCGGGAATCGAACCCGGGTCCCTGGCGCTGCGAGGCAGCAGTGTTAACCAATTGGTTGGGAGGATTTACTGTGAGAAACTTGCAGAGGTTAATCCACAACTGGGGTTTCCCGATCATGGAGCAGTTTCAACACAGGAGGCCATTCAGCCCCTTGTTACTGAAACCTCCTACAATCCCATTTCCCGTACAAATGTTTAGTTATTCTTATCATAGAATCCCACAGTGCAGATGGAGGCCATTCGGTCCATCAATCCTGTGCCAACAACAATCCCACCTAGGCCCTATCCCCATAGCCCCACATATTTACCCTGCTAATCCCCCCAACACGAAGGGGCAATTTAACACGGCCAATCCACCTAACCTTTACATCTTGAGACACTAAGAGGCAATTTAGCATGGCCAATTCACCTCACCTGGAACTCTTTGGACACTAAGGGGCAATTTACCATGGCCAATCCACCTAACCTACACATCTTTGGACACTAAGGGGCAATTTAGCCTGGCCAATCCACCTAACCTGCACATCTTTGTTCTTCCTCGGATGTTGGAGCTGAACTGATCTCAGTTACATCAAAACCAGCATCTGGGAAAAGGATTCTTCCAATTTCCCCCTGGTTCTTCCAGTGAGAATAATTTTTTATTCATTCGGGGGACATGGGTGTCGCTGGCTGGGTCCAGCATTTATTGCCCATCCCTAGTTGCCCCTTGAGAAGGTGGTGGTGAGCCGCCTTCTTGAATCGCTGCAGTCCATGTTCTGTGGGTTGACCCACAATGCCGTTAGGGAGGGAATTCCAGGATTTTGACCCAGCGACTATGAAGGAACGGCCGATATATTTCCAAGTCAGGATGGTGAGTGGATTGGAGGGGAACTTGCAGGTGGTGGTGTTCCCATGTGTCTTTTTCCAATATTTTTCTTTTAATTCCCTGATAGGATGGGGGCATCGCTGGCTGGGCCCACATTTATTACCCATCCCTAATTGCCCCTGAGTGTCTTGCTCGGCCATTTCAGAGGGCAGTTGAGAGTCAACCACATTGCTGTGGCTCTGGAGTCACATGTAGGCCAGACCGGGTAAGGACGGCAGATTTCCTTCCCGAAAGGGACGTTAGTGAACCAGATGGGTTTTCTGACAATGGTTTCATGGTCATCAGTAGATTGTTAATTCCAGAGATTTTTTATTGAATTTAAATTCCACCATCTGCCGTGGCGGGATTCGAACCTGGGTTCCCAGAACATTAACCCTGGATCTCTGGATCATTAGCACAGCTAGCCCAGTGACAAAACCACTGCGCCACCGTCTCCTGGCAATGTGGCTGCTGTTGGAACTTTCTGGAATTCTGGGAGAGGGCATATGTTTACTGAAGCGTGTTTGAATTTTAGCCTGGACCCAACTCAGACCCGTCCCTGCCCTAAGGGTTGAAAATGGCGCCACATAGAGGTTCTCCCCAAGGCCTGCTGGACTAAGAGAACATGGGCTTAATCTTCACAGAAAACGCTGGAAAATCTCAGCAGGTCTGGCAGCATCTGTAAGGAGAGAAAAGGGCTGAGGTTTCGAGTCCAGGTGACCCTTTGTCAAAGACCCTTTGTCCAGTTGATGCTTTGACAAAGGGTCATCTGGACTCGAAACGTCAGCTCTTTCCTCTCCTTACAGGTGCTGCCAGACCTGCTGAGATTTTCCAGCATTTTCGTTTTGGTTTCAGATTCCTTTATTAATCGAGGCATAGATTACAAAAGCAGGAGTTGTGTAGAACTTTGATGAGGCCACAGCTGGAGCACTGTGTGCAGTTCTGGTCGCCACATTATAGGAACCTGTCTCGGGGGCAGGGGATTCATATGGTGTTCGTGGAAGTGGAAATGACTAGGGTTGGGAAGCATTTTCCGATCGGGGCCATTGTGATCTCCTGGACTCGTTTCGATCGCCTCAGGGGGTCGGAGAGGAATTTCCCAGATTTTTTTTTCCCCATATTGGCCCTGGGGTTTTTCACTCTGGGTTTTCGCCTCTCCCTGGAGATCACATGGTCTGGAATGGGGGGGTGGGGGTAAGTTAATAGGTTGTGATGAACGAAGCATCGTAGCTGTGAGGGACAGCTCGGTGGATGGGATATTGGTGTGTAGATAGGCTGGAAAATTGGGTGGGGATCCTGGATTCGGGATTCAATCCTGGACCGGGGAGCGGCGCGGGCTTGGAGGGCCGAAGGGCCTGTTCCTGTGCTGTATTGTTCTTTGCTCTTTGTTCTTTGTTCTTTGAAGGATGTGATTGCACTGGAGGGGGTGCAGAGGAGATTCACCAGGATGCTGCCTGGGATGGAACATTTAAGTTATAAAGAGAGATTGGATAGGCTTGGGTTGTTTTCTCTGGAGCAGAGAAGACTGAGGGGCGACTTGATTGAGGTGTAAAGGATTATGAGGGGCTTGGACAGGGTGGATAGGGAGCAGCTGTTCCCCTTAGTTCAAGGGTCAGTCACGAGGGGACACAAGTTAAAAGTGAGGGGTGGGAGGTTTAGGGGGGATTTGAGGAAAATCTTTGTTACCCCAGAGGGTGGTGAGGGTCTGGAATGCGCTGCCTGGGAGGGTGGTGGAGGCGGGATGCCTCACATCCTTTAAAAAGTACCTGGATGAGTACTTGGCGCATCATAACATTCAGGGCTATGGGCCCAGTGCTGGCAAGTGGGATTAGGTGGGCAGGTTGGGGCCTTTCATGCGTCGGTGCAGACTCGATGGGCCGAAGGGCCTCTTCTGCACTGTAGTATTCTGTAATTGTGTGATTCTCTGTGGTTCCGGCATCTGTAGTAATTTGCTTTTATCCAGTGGGTTCGATCTTGTCCCGCAGTCGCTGCCAGCAAGGACGGGGAATTTGGCGCTCAGCCAATTCTCCGTTCACTGCAGCGGGACTGGAGAATCCCACTGGAACAAACAGAAAATTCCTCCCTCCACCGCCCCCCCAAATATATCGGCTTTCTAAAAACCTTGCGGATCAGAATTTTTTATTAAATGATAACTATTGAAGCTGATTAGACTTAGTCGCAGGGAAGGCATTAGGAGTGTTGTTTACCATAAAGACGGTCACCATGGTAACGGTGCATCTGCCCGAGGTAATTTGGGAATCTTCTGTCATGAATTTGAATCAGGGCAAAAAATAAATGAATCCTAAATTAGAGGAGGGAAGGTGGAAAATGTTAACGATGTAACTGTCCGATATGTCATCGCTTCCAAAGCAGCTTCTAGAATGTTCCTCAACGCCAGACAAAGACCTCAGAACATGGCTTCCACTCGATAGCAAACAGATATGACCACGAGGGCAGGTGGCTGAGATGTCCCAATGATAATGGAACTACGAAAGGTCGTGAATGTAGCCCAATCCATCACGCAAACCAGCCTCCCATCCATTGACTCTGTCTACACTTCCCGCTGCCTCGGCAAAGCAGCCAGCATAATTAAGGACCCCACGCACCCCGGACATTCTCTCTTCCACCTTCTTCCGTCGGGACAAAGATACAAAAGTCTGAGGTCACGTACCGACCAACTCAAGAACAGCTTCTTCCCTGCTGCTGTCAGACTTTTGAATGGACCTCGCTCGCATTAAGTTGATCTTTCTCTACACCCTAGCTATGACTGTAACACTACATTCTGCCCTCTCTCGTTTCCTTCTCTATGAACGGTATGCTTTGTCTGTATAGCGCGCAAGAAACAATACTTTTCACTGTATACGAATACATGTGACAATAATAAATCAAATCAAATCAAATAACGTCACTGAAACATGAATCCTGGAGGACACAAGTTCAAATCCCACCACGGTAGCTGGTAGAATCTAACTTCAATTCATAAAATCTGGAATTGAAAGCTAGAACCAGATGGGTTTTTCCGACAATGGTTTCATGGTCATCAGTTGATTCTTAATTCCAGATATTTTTTATTGAATTCAAATTCCACCACCTGCTGTGGCGGGATTCGAACCCAGGTCCCCAGAACATTAGCTAAGTTTCTGGATGAAGAGTCTGGCAATAATACCACTAGACCATCGCCTCCCCATCATTACCCGGTCTGGCCTACATGTGACTCCAGAGCCACAGCAATGTGGTTGACTCTCAAATGCCCTCTGAAATGGCCGAACAAGGGCAATGTTATTGGTGAGTTTTGTTTTAATCCATGAGATATGAGTGTCGCGCTGGGAACCCTGGTTCAAATCCCACCACAGCAGATGGTGAAATTGAATTCAATTTTTAAAAAAATTTTAAACTAGAAAGAGTGCAGAAAAGATTTACAAGGATGTTACCAGGATTTGATGGTTTGAGTTATAAGGAGAGGCTGGATAGACTGGGACTTTTTTCCCTGGAGCGTAGGAGGCTGAGGGGTGATCTTATAGAGGTCTATAAAATAATGAGGGGCACAGATCAGCTAGATAGTCAACATCTTTTCCCAAAGGTAGGGGAGTCTAAAGCGAGAGGGCATAGGTTTAAGGTGAGAGGGGAGAGTTACAAAAGGGTCCAGAGGGGGCAATTATTTCACACAGAGGTTGGTGATTGTCTGGAACAAGCTGCCAGAGGTAGTAGCAGAGGCGGGTACAATTTTGTCTTTTAAAAAAAGTGTTTAGATAGTTACATGGGTAAGATGGGTATAGAGGGATATGGGCCAAACACGGGCAATTGGGACTAGCTTAGTGGTTAAAACTGGGCAGCATGGACAAGTTGGGCCAAAGGGCCTGTTTCCATGCTGTAAACCTCGATGACTCTATGGTGGGGCCAACATTTATTGCCCACCCCTGAGGGTCTGTGGCTCTGGAGTCACACGTAGGCCAGACCGGGTAAGGACGGCAGATTTCCTTCCCTAAGGGACATTAGTGAACCAGATGGGTTTTTCCGACAATCGACAATGTTTTCCTGGTCATCAGTAGACTTTTAATTCCAGATTTTATTGGATTCAGATTTCACCATCTGCCGTGGTGAGATTCGAACCCGGGTCCTCACAGCATTGCCTTGGGTCTCTGGAGTCCTGAAGAGATTTACCAGGACGTTGCCTGGTTTGGACTATGAAGAAAGGTTGAACAAACTTGGATTGTTTTCACTGGAGCCTCGGAGGATGAGGGGGGACCTGATAGAGGTTTACAAGATGATGACAGGCTTGAATAGGGTGGACAATCAGAGTCTTTTTCCCAGGGTCGAAAGGTCAATTACTTGGAGGCAGAGGTTGAGAGTGAGGGGGGGAAAGTTTAAAAGAGATGTAAGGGGCAGGTTTTTCACACAGAGGGTGGTGAATGCCTGGATCGCGCTGCCGGAGGAGGTGGTGGAAGCAGATTCTATAACAACGTTCAAGAGGCATCTGGATAGATACATGAATAGGCAGCGAATAGAGGGATATGGACCACGTAGAGGCAAGAAAATATTAGATTAGAGAGGGATTTGTGTCGGCACAGACTTGATGGGCTGAATGGCCTGTTCCTATGCTGCACTATTCTTTGTTGTATCTTTAGTGTCCAAAGATGTGCAGGTTGGGTGGATTGGCCAGGCTAAATTGCCCCTTAGTGTCCAAAGATGTGCGGGTTAGGGGGATTGGCCATGCTAAATTGCCCCTTAGTGGCCAAAGATGTGCAAGTTAGGTGGATTGGCCGTGCTAAATTGTCCCTTAGTGGCCAAAGATGTGCAGGTTAGGTGGATTGGCCATGCTAAATTGCCCCTTAGTGGCCAAAGATGTGCAGGTTAGGGGGATTGGCCATGCTAAATTGCCCCTTAGTGTCCAAATATGTGCAGGTTAGGGGGATTGGCCATGCTAAATTGTCCCTTAGTGTCCAAAGATGTGTAGGTGAGGGGGATTGGCCATGCTAAATTGCCCCTTAGTGTCCAAAGATGTGCGGGTTAGGGGGATTGGCCATGCTAAATTGTCCCTTAGTGTCCAAAGATGTGCGGGTTAGGGGGATTGGCCATGCTAAATAGTCCCTTAGTGGCCAAAGATGTGCAGGTTAGGTGGATTGGCCATGCTAAATTGTCCCTTAGTGGCCAAAGATGTGCAGGTTAGGTGGATTGGCCGTGCTAAATTATCCCTTAGTGTCCAAAGATGTGCAGGTTAGGTGGATTGGCCGTGCTAAATTATCCCTTAGTGTCCAAAGATGTGCGGGTTAGGGGATTGGCCATGCTAAATTGCCCCTTAGTGTCCAAAGATGTGTAGGTTAGGTGGATTGGCCATGCTAAATTGCCCCTTAGTGTCCAAAGATGTGTAGGTTAGGTGGATTGGCCGTGCTAAATTGCCCCTTAGTGTCCAAAGATGTGCAGGTTAGGTGGATTGGCCGTGCTAAATTGCCCCTTAGTGTCCAAAGATGTGCAGGTTAGGTGGATTGGCCGTGCTAAATTGCCCCTTAGTGTCCAAAGATGTGCAGGTTAGGTGGATTGGCCATGCTAAATTGCCCCTTAGTGTCCAAAGATGTGCAGGTTAGGTGGATTGGCCGTGCTAAATTGCCCCTTAGTGTCCAAAGATGTGCAGGTTAGGTGGATTGGCCATGCTAAATTATCCCTTAGTGTCCAAAGATGTGCAGGTTAGGGGGATTGGCCAGGCTAAGTTGCCCCTTAGTGTCCAAAGATGTGCGGGTTAGGGGGATTGGCCAGGCTAAATGCACGGGGTTACAGGGTTAGGGTGGAGAGGGGGGCCTGAGCTTTCTCAGTGAGTCGGTGCAGACCCGACGGACCAAATGGCCTCTTGCTGCAGTGCAGGGGTTCTGTAAGTGTGGGGGTGGGACTGGTGAGGAGGGAGTGGGTGACAGTTTCTGGATGGGGGGGTGGGGGGTGCAGGAGGTTTGAATTGGAAGGCGATGAGGTGGGCGGGGGGGGGGGGGGGGGGGGGGGTCTTCAGGAATGGGATGGAGCTGACGGGAGGGTTTGTTGGATATTCCGAAAGACCAGTGCCGGGAATCTTTGGAGTTTTCCTTCAACAGGCTGTTCGTTTACTTAAAGAGGCCAGATCATAGGGAGGCCGAATAAAGAGCAAAGCACCATGACGTTAGGAGGGATTGAACGCGCAGATTAAGAGTAGGCCATCTCACTGCTAATTCCATAAAGGCAGAGCAGTGACCACTCTGAAGCGTCCATTTTGGAAGCAGCGCAGCTACAAGATTCAAACTCCATATTTTTAAATCCACGAGCAATTGTGATTCTCTCCAAAAATAGCACTGGTTGTGTTGCTAGGTTACGGAGGGGCTGGAAAGCGTGCTTGATTGGTTGGTGTCAATGTGTCTTTGCCCAGCGTGTAACGCAGCACTGCACAGCCTTGGGGAATTTTCCATGCCGTGGCTGCTCCCCGGGAACCTGTATTTGATCCCGTTTTCCGGTCGCCCGGCCGGTTTCCTTCTGGGAAGCCTGGGATGCAAGGCCGGACCGCAGAATGCAGCTTACAACAGAGGAGGGAGACCGGAAATTCCTGTCGCATCTTCCACCACCCTCCAGGACACCCCAAAGTGTTTAAAACCCAAGGGGTACTTTGTGAAGTTGGTCACACAATCCCGACAGTGCAGAAGAGGCCATTCGGCCCATCAAGTCTGCACTGACTCCCTGGCATTTACTATGCCAATCCGTCTGACCTTAGGATACTAAGGGGCAATTTAGCATGGCCAATCCATCTAACCCGCACATCTTTGGACACTAAGGGGCAATTTAGCATGGCCAATTCACCTTACCTACACACCTTTGGACACTAAGGGGCAATTTAGCATGGCCAATCCATCTAACCCGCACATCTTTGGACACTAAGGGGCAATTTAGCATGGCCAATCCATCTAACCCGCACATCTTTGGACACTAAGGGTTAATTTAGCATGGCCAATCCACCTTACCTACACATCTTTGGACACTAAGGGGCAATTTAGCATGGCCAATCCACCTAACCCGCACATCTTTGGATACTAAGGGGCAATTTAGCACGGCCAATCCACCTAACCTACACATCTTTGGACACTAAGGGGCAATTTAGCATGGCCAATCCACCTAACCCGCACATCTTTGGATACTAAGGGGCAATTTAGCACGGCCAATCCACCTAACCCGCACATCTTTGGATACTAAGGGGCAATTTAGCACGGCCAATCCACCTAACCTACACATCTTTAGACACTAAAGGGCAATTTAGCATGGCCAATCCACCTAACCCGCACATCTTTGGACTGTGGGAGGAAACTGGAGCACCCGGAGGAAACCCACGCTGACACGGGGCGAATGTGCAAACTCCACACAGACAGTGACCCGAGGCCAGAATTGAACCCAAGTCCCTGGCGCTGTGAGGCAGCGGTGCTAACCACCGTGCTGCCCCGTTGTGGCAAAGGAAGCACAGCGGCCAATTTGCACACAGCAAGATCCCACAGGCAGCAATGTGAGAATGACCCAGATAATGTATTGTTGGTGAGGCTGGGGTGAGGGATAAATATTGATCCAGGATACCTGGGGAAATGGAGGATGGAGATATTAGAGATTCAGTTCCAGACATTTGCCTTATGAGGAAGGTTAGAGCCAGTCAGGCCGATACTTAATTGAGGTTAATTAAGAGATGACCGTGTTGAGATGGATGAAATTCTGAGGGGGCTCAACATGGTGGATGGAGAGAGGATATTTCCCCTCATTGGAGAATATAAAACTTGGGGGGTACAGTTTAAACAATCCGGATTCTCCCACTTACGATGGAGATGAGGAGGAAGTTTTTCTCTCAGAGGGTCTTAAGTGTTTGGAATTCTCTTCCTCAGGGAGCAGTGGGGACTTGAATACATTCAAGGCCGAGTTTTGGTCTGACAAAGGGATTGAGGGTTTATTTTATTCATTCCTGGGACATGGGTGTCACTCGCTGGCCAGCATTTATTGCCCATCCCTAGTTGCCCTTGGAGGGCAGTTGAGAGTCAACCACATTGCTGTGGCTCTGGAGTCACATGTAGGCCAGACCGGGTAAGGACGGCAGATTTCAATCTCTAAAGGACATTAGTGACCCAGATGGATTTTTCCGACAATCGACAATGGTTTCATGGTCATCAGTAGATTCTTAATTCCAGACTTTTTATGGAATTCAAATTCCACCATCTGCCGTGGCGGGATTCGAACCCGGGTCCCCAGAACATTAGCTGAGTTTCTGGATTAACAGTCAAGTGATAATACCACTCGGTCATCGCATTCAGGAAAGTGGAGGTGAGATCCCCAGCAGGGCAACACTGCTGCCTCACAGCGCCAGGGACCCGGGTTCGATTCCCGGCTCGGGTCACTGTCTGTGTGGAGTTTGCACATTCTCCCCGTGTCTGCGTGGGTTTCCTCCGGGTGCTCCGGTTTCCTCCCGCAGTCCGAAGGACATGCTGGTTAGGGTGCATTGGCCGTGCTAAATTCTCCCTCAGTGTACCCGAAGAGGCGTCGGAGTGTGGCAACTAGGGGATTTTCACAGTAAGTTCATTGCAGTGTTAATGTCAGCCTTACTTGTGACAATAATAAATAAAAGATCGGCTATGATCTTATTGAATGGCAGAGCATGTTCGATGGGCCGAATGGTCTTTTTTTGCTCCTATGTTATATAACATCCCGTATGGGAACCCCCAGATTATGACCAGAGGTGACAACCCCAGGGGCCGGTGGTAAAAACATATCTGAATAACATAACTTGTGTGATTAATAGATCCGCAATGGCTAATACTGAATATTATGATTATATGAGGCAAATTATAAGTGAGTCCATCATTGAAATGTTGAACAATTACCTGCGCTGAAGGAGGCCATTCAGCCCATTAAGTTTATGCCAGCCAAAAAAGTCCCAAGTTCCCCTTTCCAACTCTTACTCTGTAAGTTACGACGCTTCAAGTCCGTATCCGAGTGTTTTTATAAATATGATGAGGGTTCCTGCCTCGACCGCCCTCCAGAAAGTGAGTTCCGGCCTCCCCCTCCCCACCCCACCCCAACCCCAGCCTCTGGGTGGAAAGAATTCTCCTCAACTCCCCTCTTACCCTTCTCCCAATTATTTTAAATCTCGGCGCCCTGGTTACTGAGCTCTCTGCCGAGGGAAAACAGGTCCTTCCTATCCACTCCATCCCGAACCCTCATAATTTTATACGCCTCCCGTTAAATCGCCCCCTCAGCCACCTCGATTCTATTGAAAACAATCCCAGAATATCACCAAATGTCTGTCAACAGTTTCGCAAATCTCCGCAGTGTCCTTCCTTGTGGTCAACTTAGTGCGAGGTAGGTCCATTCAAAAGTGTCTGACGGCAGCAGGGAAGAAGCTGTTCTTGAGTCGTACGTGATCTCAGACTTTTGTATCTTTTTCCCGATGGAAGAAGGTGGAAGAGAGAATGTCCGGGGTGCGTGGGGTCCTTAATTATGCTGGCTGCTTTCCGAGGCAGCGGGAAGTGTAGACAGAGTCAATGGATGGGAGGCTGGTTTGTGTGATGGATTGGGCTACATTCATGACCTTTGTAGTTCCTTACGGTCTTGGGCAGAGCAGGAGCCCTACCAAGCTGTGATACAACCAGAAAGAATGCTTTCTATGGTGCATCTGTAAAAGTTGGTGAGAGTCGTAGCTGACATGCCAAATTTCCTTCGTCTTCTGAGAAAGTAGAGGTGTTGGTGGGGCTTTCTTAACTATAGTGTCGGCATGAGGGGACCAGGACAGGTTGTTGGTGATCCGGACACCTAAAAACTTGAAGCTCTCGACCATCTCCACTTCATCCCTGTTGATGTAGACAGGGGCATGTTCTCCACGAAGCTTCCTGAAGTCGATGACTATCTCCTTGAAGAGGGAATTAGATCGTTCCCTGTGAAGGAAGAATGTGCAGGGGTATGTGGAGGAGACCAGGGAGTGGCACTCGATGAATTGCTCATTCAGAGAGCCGGTGCAGACAAGATGGGCAGAATGGCCTCCTTCTGTGCTATCACTATTCGGCATGGACGGTCAGAGGCTTTTTCCCCAGGGTGGAAGGGTGGACCACAAGAGGCACAGGTTTAAGGTGAGAGGGGGTAAGTTTAGGGGAGATGTGCAGGGAAGGTTCTCACACAGAGGGTGGTGAGTGCCAGGAACGCACTGCCAGTGGAGGTGGTGGAATCGGGTACAACAACAACGTTCAAACCATATCTTGATAGACACATGAATGGGAAATGAACAGAGGGATAGAAACCACGTATTGATGTAGGCTAGGTGGGCCGAAGGGCCTTTTCCTGTGCTATATTGTTCTTGGCCACATTTAGCCTAACTTCCCAACTCTGAGCAGCACGCGGCAGAGTGGTTAGCACTGCTGCCTCACAGTGCCAGGGACCCGGGTTCAATTCCCGGCTTGGGGTCACTGTGCGGAGTCTGCATGTTCTCCCCGTGTCTGCGTGGGTTTCCTCCGGGCGCGCCGGTTTCCTCCCACACTCCAAAGATGTGCGGGTTAGGTAGATTGGCCATGGTAAATTGCCCCTTAGTGTCAGGGGGATTAGCAGGGTAAATGTGTGGGGTTACAGGGATGGGGGTTGGGTGGGATTGTGGTCGGTGCAGACTCGATGGGCCGAATGGCCTCCTTCTGCACTGCAGGGATTCTTCTATGATTCTTACACTCCAAACCTCGGCCCTTTAAGGATTATATCCCTTATCCTCCGACTCCAGCTTAGAGAGAGCCTGTGGCCAGATTCAATAGTGTGGCTAATTCAGAGCTGCTGTGTGTGTTTGTCAGATCTGGAATCTGTGCCCTTTGCCCTCTGGTGTGAGGGGCCAAACTGCTGCCAGTGCATCGGTGGGCCGCACCTCCGAGCCAAGCCAGCCTGACACTCCCGGCAACCCCGGTGAAGGTGCTACCCAGGACGTTAGTCAGCACGGTGGGGGGCGGATTGGCATTAACAGCTGCTGTGTCGAGGAACAGTGGGAGAGCGCTCCCTAGTGTCCGAGCCAGTATTTATTGCTCAACCTTAAACAAAGACAATGTTAAAAGTTTTTTTTTTAAAGTTTATTTACTATTGTCACAAGTCGGCTCACATTAACACTGCAGTGAAGTTACTGTGAAAATCCCCTAGTCGCCACACTCCGGCTCCTGTTTGGGTACACTGAGGGAGAATTTAGCACGGCCAATGAACCCTAACCAACACATCTTTTGGATTGTGGGAGGAAACCCACGCAGACACGGGGGGAATGTGCGAACTCCACACAGACAGTGACCCAAGCCGGGAATCGAACCCAGGTCCCTGGCGCTGTGAGGCGGCTGTACTAGCCGCCGTGCCACCCCATTGTCTCACAGCTGTTTATGGGATCTTGCTGTGCAGGCAAATGGCTGCGGTTTTACCCACAACGCAACACAGGACTGCAAGATTTTTAAAAAGTTCATTCGCTTTAAAATGCTTTGGGACGTCCTGAGGTGACAAAAGGTGCTACAGAAATGCAAGTCTTTATTGCATTGCATGGTTGAGGGAAACACAGTAAGAAGTTTAACAACACCAGATTAAAGTCCAACAGGTTTATTTGGGAGCAAATGCCACTAGCTTTCGGAGCCTTAAGCTCCTTCTTCAGGTGAAGGAGCTTGAGGCTCCGAAAGCTTGTGGCATTTGCTACCAAATAAACCTGTTGGACTTTAACCTGGTGTTGTTAAACTTCTTACTGTGTTTACCCCAGTCCAACGCCGGCATCTCCACATCATAGTTGAGGAAACACAGGCTCTGGCTCCACACCCCCACCTTGTGGCCAATGTGGGATTTTCCCCCAAGCACCAACATCGATGCTGAAATTCTGAAACCTCCACAGGCCCACAAGAGGCAACTCCCAGGCTCTGGGGGCAAGAGGGACTGAGAGAGAGGCGTCATAGATCGAACTCCCCTGATCCAGATGTGATGCTGATATTCTGTCTCCCTGCTGCCTTCAGACTTTTGAATGGACCTATCTTATATTAAGTTGATCTTTCTCTACACCCTAGCTATGACTGTAACACTAGATTCTGCACCCTCTCCTTTCCTTCTCTATGAACGGTATGTTTTGCCTGTATAGCGCGCAAGGAACAATACTTTACACTATCTGTGAGGCAGCACGGTGGCCCAGTGGTTAGCACTGCTGCCTCACAGTGTCAGGGACCCAGGTTCGATTCCCGGCTTGGGTCACTGTCTGTGTGGCATTTGCAAGTTCTCCCCGTGTCTGCATGGGTTTCCTCCGGGTGCTCCGGTTTCCTCCCACAGTCCAAAGATGTGCAGGTTAGGTGGGTTGGCCATGCTAAATTGCTCCTTAGTGTCAGGGAGATTTTTTTTATTCATTCATGGGACATGGGCGTCGCTGGCTGGGCCCAGCATTTATTGCCCATCCCTAGTTGCCCCTTGAGAAGGTGGTGGTGAGCCGCCATCTTGAATCGCTGCCGTCCACGTGCTGTGGGTTGACCCACAATGCCGTTAGGGAGGGAATTCCAGGATTGTGACCCAGCGACATTGAAGGAACGGCCGATATATTCCCAAGTCAGGATGGTGAGTGACTTGGAGGGGAACTTGCAGGTGGTGGTGTTCCCCATGTATCTGCTGCCCTTATCCTTCTAGATGGAAGTGGTGGTGGGTTTGGAAGGTGCTGTCTAAGGATCTTTGGTGAGTTGCTGCAGTGCATCTTGTAGATGGTACACACTGCTGCTACTGAGCGTCGGTGGTGGAGGGAGTGGGTGTTTGTGGATGGGGTGCCAATCAAGCGGGGTTGCTTTGTCCTGGATGGTGTCGAGCTTCTTGAGTGTTGTTGGAGCTGCACCCATCCAGGCAAGTGGGGAGTATTCCATCACACTCCTGACTTGTGCCTTGTAGATGGTGGACAGGCTTTGGGGAGTCAGGAGGTGAGTTCCTTGCCGCAGGACTCCTAGCCTCTGACCTGCTCCTGTAGCCACAATTCGCAGGATAATTATGTAGGGTTGCAGGAATAGGGTCTGGGTGGGATTGTTGTTGGTGCAAGCTCAATGGGCCGAATGGCCTCATTCTACCCTGTCGGGATTCTATGATCTCAATAAATCAAATCAAAATAAAAGGTTGAGTCATTCTGTGCTGACACAGGGTAGGGCAGAAAAGTCAAGTACTCGGGGACATCGGTTTAAGGTGTGTGAGGAAAAGTTTAGAGGAGATGTGTGAGGCAAGTTTTTTACACAGAGGGTGGTGAATGTCTGGAAGGCGCTGCCCGGGGAGGTGGTGGGAGCGGGTACGATAGCGGCATTTAAGGGGCAACTAGACGAATACATGAATATGATGGGAATGGAAGGATACGGACTCTGTAAGTCCATACGGTTTTAGTTTAGGCATCATGATCGGCACAGGCTTGGAGGGCCGAAGGGCCTATTCCTGTGCTGGACTGTTCTTTTGATTTGATTTATTGTTGTCACATGTATTAGCATACAGTGAAAAGTATTGTTTCTTGCGCGCTATACAGACAAAGCGTACAGTTCATAGAGAAGGAAAGGAGAGAGTGCAGGATGTAGTGTTACAGCCATAGCTAGGGTGTAGAGAAAGATCAACTTAATGCAAGGGAGGTCCATTCAAAAGTCTGACGGCAGCAGGGAAGAAGCTGTTCTTGAGTTGGTCGGTACGTAACCTCAGACTTTTGTATCTTTTTCCCGACGGAAGAAGGTGGAAGAGAGAATGCAGAATCATAGAATCCAACAGTGTAGAAGGAGGCCATTCGGCCCATCGAGTCTGCACCGACCACAATCCCACCCAGGCTCTATCCCCATAACCCCATGCATTCACCCTGCTAATCCCTCTAACCTACTCATCCTGGATCACTAAGGGGCAATTTAGCATGGCCAATCCACCTCACCTGCACATCTTTGGAGTGTGGGAGGAAACCGGAACACCCGGAGGAAACCCACGCAGACACGGGGAGAATGTGCAAACTCCACACAGACAGTGACCCGAGGCCGGATTCGAACCCGGGACCCTGGCGCTGTGAGGCAGCAGTGCTAACCACTGTATCCGGGATGCGTGGGGTCCTTAATTATGCCGGCTGCTTTGTCGAGGCAGCGGGAAGTGTAGACAAAGTCAATGGATGGGGGAGGCTGGTTTGCGTTTTGTTCTTTGATGATGGAACAATTCCCCCCCCCCCAACCCCCAGCGCCCCCCCAAACTGGACAGGATCAGCCCAGCGACCTCTCGATTAATAAAACCCAGGTGCAAAGTGTTTTTTCAAAAATAAATCAGAACCAAACATTGACAAATAGGTTTAATTTCTTCTACAAATCACAGAATCACCAATTCTCCTCACTGTATAACTTAAGGATAAATCAGCCATTAAAACCTGGCAAATTCTTTATATAATTTACACCTATTTACATCCAGATGGAAGTTTAAACATCTTTTATGACAGTTTATTACACCTGTTAGACTGATTTGCGTCCACGAGCTGCCCTCGCTCAGTAAATGAACGGCCACACTATTTATAATCATTTACAGAAGCAAAAATGCAGTTTCCTGACTTGAGGTTGCACAGGTAGCAGGTCGAGAAATCCTTCATAGTCTCACCAGCTGCCTCCCCGATACAGTCGCAGTGCTGCCACTGAGCAGCAGGAGGGGCTGTGGGGCTGGAATGAGGGGCCCCACTGCAGAAATGAGTACAGCTCCACTGAGGGGGAGTGAGTTTAGTCTCGGTGTGGAGGAAGTATCTCCTTTTTAGAGCATTAAGCAGTGATATCCCGCATGATTAATGCCCTCATGGGGGCCACTTCCCCTTTCCGATGTGGGATCATATTGCCTCTAATCTGATAGTTTTCCCCCCAACCCCCATTCTCTACATCCTGACTTCTCCAATCCGTTCCGCTCCTCCCGTCTCCCTACAAACCTTTCCACACTGACTCCAAAGATCAGATACAAAGGGCTATACGTCCACGTTCCGATTCTACCTCAGCCCATCCCAACCCCAGTTTGAGAGATTATCACTCTCTCCCTTTCGCCAAATACTTCAAATCTACCTCCTCCGCGACCAACCCCGTCACCGATGGTAACCAGTTTCTCCTGATCTATTTTGCGTCAAAACCCTTCACCATTTTGAGCGCCTCCGTCCAATCTCCCCTTTAAACCGTCTCTGCTCTCGAGGGGGAAACCATCCCGGCTTTGCCACACCGATCGAGCCGCCCTCCGCCTGGTGAATCTGAAACTTCCGGGCCTACACATCCTTCCTAAAG
The DNA here is from genome assembly GCF_964213995.1 of Mustelus asterias. Lineage (NCBI taxonomy): Eukaryota > Metazoa > Chordata > Chondrichthyes > Carcharhiniformes > Triakidae > Mustelus > Mustelus asterias. The sequence continues at coordinate 58,289,958 of NC_135824.1, read as the reverse complement.
TGCGATGCCCAGCACCCCCACCCCAGGTTTTATCAAAGATCGAGAGGAACTTCCTTGGTTTTGTAATCTCCTCCCGTTTATGAAGCCTGCCTTGTAGATCCTATAATCCTCTGTACAGTTTTGCCAACCCGATCCTAGATTCGTACCCCACTCGCTCTATCCCTATTCCCGCTTGCGCCTCGTACCTTTAGTTTGTATTGTCCTTCCTCATTCCCCCTCCAAAAATGCAACACTTTCCTGTTGAATATCATCTGCCAGCTGCCGGCATTTTTCACCGAGACGTCTCCTGAAGTCATTTAAAAAAAAATTATTTCATGGGACATGGGTGTCGCTGGCTGGGCCAGCGTTTATTGCCCATCCCTAACTGCCCCTTGAACTGAGAGTCTCGCTCGGCCATTTCAGAGGGCAGTTGAGAGTCAACCACATTGCTGTGGCTCTGGAGTCACATGTGGGCCAGACCGGGTAAGAATCATAGAATCTACGGCAGGGAGACAGGTCCTTCAGCCCAAACTGGTCCATGCCGACCAAAAGGCCCATCTAAGCTAACCCCACTTGCCTGCGTTTGGCCCATATCCCTCTAAACCTTTCCTATCCATGTATCAAGGATAAGGACGGCAGATTACCCTCAAGGACGTTACTGAACCAGATGGGTTTTTACGACAATCGATGATAGTTTCACGGTCACTGTTACTGAGACTAGCTTTTAATTCCAGATTTTATTAATTGAATTTAAATTCCACCAGCTGCCGTGGTGGGATTTGAACCCGTGTCCCCCCAGAACAATAGTCTGGGGCCGGAATTCTCCGATCTCTGCTGTCGCTGCCAGCGAGGATGGCAAAATTGGTGCTCAGCCAAATCTCCATTCACTGCAGCGGGACTGGAGAACCCCGGCCGCGGGCGGGACTGGAGAACACCGGCTGCGGGCGGGACTGGAGAACACCGGCCGCGGGCGGGACTGGAGAACACCGGCCGCGGGCGGGACTGGAGAACCCCGGCCGCGGGCGGGACTGGAGAACCCCGGCCGCGGGCGGGACTGGAGAACCCCGGCCGCGGACGGGACTGGAGAACCTCGGTCGCGGGCGGGACTGGAGAACCTCGGCCGCGACTGGAGAACCCCGGCCGTGGGCGGGACTGGAGAACCCCGGCCGCGGGCGGGACTGGAGAACCCCGGCCGCGGGCGGGACTGGAGAACACCGGCCGCGGGCGGGACTGGAGAACACCGGCCGCGGGCGGGACTGGAGAAACCTGGCTGTGGGCAGGACTGGAGAATCCTGGCCCTGGGCAGGACTGGAGAAATCCAATAGTGAGCAGGACTGGGGAACCCCAGCAGTGGGTGGGACTGGAGAACCCCAACCGCGTGTGAAACTGGAGAAGCCCGGCAGCGGGTGGGACTGGAAACCCCGGCCACGGGCGGGACTGGAGAATCTCAGCCATGGGCAAGTCTGGAGAATCCCGGCCACGGGCGGGACTGGAGAATCCTGGCCGGGGACCGTGGATTACTTGTTCTGGTGACATAATTATGCCTCTGTCTCTGCCCTGTTACCACTTTCCGTATTGTTTAGCACATTTGCAAACACTGCCACCTGTAAACATCGACATCATTGCCTTGCTGCTCTGTAGGAGGACCTGATGAAGCATAATCCTCGCCTGGGACCACTGCCCACAGTCTGACTCCCAGGACAATTCTGCAACAAACACCTTTGCTGCATTCACCTCCATCTATTATTTCATCAAAGAATGCAATCAGCCTCATCTGACACACACTCGGTCAGGAATTAAGCCACGATTCGCCAAGTGGAAGTGAATATTGTCCAGGATAATTGTGACCAGCCGTTTTCCACCCACCTGATTGGCCTCTCGTATACGGGAGTTGATCACACACTCACGTTCCTGAACACAGTGGAGTCTTTACGACTCTCTGGTTCTCTGGCTCCGCCTTGACACTGCGGGGCTATTGGCCAGAAAGAAAATAATTATGCTCTTAATCCCCTCAGCGGCCATCTGGCAAGAGTGATTTTATACGTTGCCAATGTGCTAACCTCCTCCCATTACCCAGGGTCACTCTGCCCCGTCGCTCCCGTTACCCAGGGTCACTCTGCCCCGTGTCGCTCCCGTTACCCAGGGTCACTCTGCCCCGTGTCGCTCCCGTTACCCAGGGTCACTCTGCCCCGTGTCGCTCCCGTTACCCAGGGTCACTCTGCCCCGTGTCGCTCCCGTTACCCAGGGTCACTCTGCCCCGTGTCGCTCCCGTTACCCAGGGTCACTCTGCCCCGTGTCGCTCCCGTTACCCAGGGTCACTCTGCCCCGTCGCTCCCGTTACCCAGGGTCACTCTGCCCCGTCGCTCCCGTTACCCAGGGTCACTCTGCCCCGTCGCTCCCGTTACCCAGGGTCACTCTGCCCCGTCGCTCCCGTTACCCAGGGTCACTCTGCCCCGTCGCTCCCGTTACCCAGGGTCACTCTGCCCCGTCGCTCCCGTTACCCAGGGTCACTCTGCCCCGTCGCTCCCGTTACCCAGGGTCACTCTGCCCCGTCGCTCCCGTTACCCAGGGTCACTCTGCCCCGTCGCTCCCGTTACCCAGGGTCACTCTGCCCCGTCGCTCCCGTTACCCAGGGTCACTCTGCCCCGTCGCTCCCGTTACCCAGGGTCACTCTGCCCCGTCGCTCCCGTTACCCAGGGTCACTCTGCCCCGTCGCTCCCGTTACCCAGGGTCACTCTGCCCCGTCGCTCCCGTTACCCAGGGTCACTCTGCCCCGTCGCTCCCGTTACCCAGGGTCACTCTGCCCCGTCGCTCCCGTTACCCAGGGTCACTCTGCCCCGTCGCTCCCGTTACCCAGGGTCACTCTGCCCCGTCGCTCCCGTTACCCAGGGTCACTCTGCCCCGTCGCTCCCGTTACCCAGGGTCACTCTGCCCCGTCGCTCCCGTTACCCAGGGTCACTCTGCCCCGTCGCTCCCGTTACCCAGGGTCACTCTGCCCCGTCGCTCCCGTTACCCAGGGTCACTCTGCCCCGTCGCTCCCGTTACCCAGGGTCACTCTGCCCCGTCGCTCCCGTTACCCAGGGTCACTCTGCCCCGTCGCTCCCGTTACCCAGGGTCACTCTGCCCCGTCGCTCCCGTTACCCAGGGTCACTCTGCCCTGTCGCTCCCGTTACCCAGGGTCACTCTGCCCCGTCGCTCCCGTTACCCAGGGTCACTCTGCCCCGTCGCTCCCGTTACCCAGGGTCACTCTGCCCCGTCGCTTCCGTTACCCAGGGTCACTCTGCCCCGTCGCTCCCGTTACCCAGGGTCACTCTGCCCCGTCGCTCCCGTTACCCAGGGTCACTCTGCCCCGTGTCGCTCCCGTTACCCAGGGTCACTCTGCCCCGTGTCGCTCCCGTTACCCAGGGTCACTCTGCCCCGTGTCGCTCCCGTTACCCAGGGTCACTCTGCCCCGTGTCGCTCCCGTTACCCAGGGTCACTCTGCCCCGTCGCTCCCGTTACCCAGGGTCACTCTGCCCGTCGCTCCCGTTACCCAGGGTCACTCTGCCCCGTGTCGCTCCCGTTACCCAGGGTCACTCTGCCCGTGTCGCTCCCGTTACCCAGGGTCACTCTGCCCCGTGTCGCTCCCGTTACCCAGGGTCACTCTGCCGTATCATTCCTGGAACCTCTGTCACTGTGACCCAATTGGTCACATTCTCTATTGTGAAGTCAACGTCTCAGCTTTGATTTTTGCCCCACGCACGATAGCTCCCACCCCCTCCTTCAAATCCTAGAATCCCCGCAGTGCAGACTCTCTGACAGAGTAACTTACCCTGGCCCTCTCCCCCCGTCCTATTCCTGTAATCCCACACATTCACCATGGCCAATCCACCTAACCTACACATCTCTGGACACTAAGGGGCAATTTAGAATGGCCAATCCACCCAACTTGCACACCTTTGGAGTGTGGGGAGGAAACCGGAGCACCCGGAGGAAACCCATGCAGACACGGGGAGAATGTGCAAACTCCACATAGGGTCCCGAGGCCGGAATTGAACCCGGGTCCCTGGCGCTGTGAGGCAGCAGTGCTAACCACTGTGCCGCCCCTGTATCTGAACATTTGTTTGCTCCTTCTATGTTTATAGAAGACCTTGGGTCACCCTTTCTTCCTCCGGTCTCTCTGTTCCTCTCATTTCATTTTCCCGTCTCTGCTTTCTGTCCCCCGTTCTCCATCGTTCCTGCTCTGTTCTCGTTCGCAGAAATCGGGACTTCGGTCCGGAGGAAATCCGACACAATCTATCCCGGAAAGCAGCTGCTCTGGACAACAGCCTGACACGCAAACATGGGCCGGAGGCTTTGGTTAAAGGGAGCAGTGTCCCTCTCCAACAGCCACCAAAGAAAGCTCTCCCCCTCCCCACTTCGGAACGAACCCGATTCACGCTACAGTCTGTGGCCATCGGAGAAGAGTTGACCAACTGGAAATGGCACCACTCAGAAGATGGCCGCCAAGGTGGTCTGACCCTGAGCTTTCGAAAGACTTGGCACTTTACAGATGTAGACTGGGTGGTTGAGCCCCAAGTGGAAACGTAGGTGCATCCCCTCCCTCGCTCTGATTGGAAGACATTTGGATTAAATGATGTGAATGATCTGGAGTCCAACAGATTCTAAAACCTGGATTTCAAGCGCATCGATCGGGGTTCTTTCCCGTGACGTACTTATTTATTAGCGTCACAAGTAGGCTTACATTAACACCGCAATGAAGTTACTGTGAAAAGCCCCCAGTGACTTCTCAAAACCGCGCGCGCGCAGTTAATTGTCCCCTCTCCCGCTGAGATGTGTGCAACACCAAATAGCTTCCCACCCTCTTCCTCACTCAATGACCTCTCCCCAAACCCTCCACCCCTGCCCAGAAACAGTGATACAGTTCGATGGGTACCTCCGAGGTGAGTGGGCTGCATCTTCTCAAGGGGACAATGAGGGAAGGAAGGGGGCAACAAACGTTGGCCCCCTTTGCCAGCCCCAACAACCATCCCGTGAAGGAACAAATAAGGGAGAGAGAGAGGTAATCTGAAATACTGAGTATCTGACTGGTGGGAGGACACCGTAGATAAAGCAATATGGCTTCCTCACAATATCGCCCCTTGTTTGGTTTTCAACGAAAGGGGAAACCACCCCCACCCCCTCCCCCTCGTCCCAAACTTCTCCTCTCTCACCGAGGCTGAACACTTATAGGATGAAGAAGCAAAGTTTGGCTTCCGTCTGTCAACTCAATGAAGTAACGCTACCAAAACCAAGTTCCACATCGTTCTTAGGTTCTCCCCCCCCCCCCCCCCCCCCGTCCCCACAATATGCATGCAGCAAAATGGAGATAGAGAGGTTATCATCATACACAGGGTTGCCAACCCTCCAGGACTAGCCTGGAGTCTACAGGAATTGAAGATGCGTTTCAGGGGGTGCCGCAGTAAAACCACTCCCCCCCCCCCCCCCCCCTCCGAGAGAAAAATCGATGCAATGTTTAAGAAAAAAAAGTTTTTAATTTCCTATCAACTCTTTTATTCATTCGTTTTAAACATTCTGGGAATGTTGGACGTGGGGAAAAGGCTGTTTCGACTGGATGGAGCGGTTGGATTTCATGGGATGAAGCCTCCAGGACTAGGCCCGATGAGAGTTGGCAACCCTAAATCCACCACAATTATGAACTGTGTTTGAAAAACTATTGTGCTTAAATATTGCCCCGCCCGCCCCAGTGGCTGGAGGAGGTCACAGAGTTCATTATTGCACAAATCCAGGTCATTTCTGCAACTTTGGGGCTGAATATGTCTGAGTGCTGAACCCCGTCATTGGTTGACTCTCATCCAATCAGGCAGTTGGATTTTTGGTCCTGCATTCGGATTGGACAGTTCAAATTTCAAACCATCCAATTAGAACACTGGGACTTGATGAGCCATGGTCAAAGAGCCAAGTGCGTGTGGGTCAAGTGGTCGGTTGCCGGGGGCAACAGGCTTGCGGCCTAGTGGTTTCAGCGCATGTGACCCTCCTCCACGCTGTAGATCGATTCCTTGTGGAGGGCCAGGTCGGGACGGCAGAGCGGCACCGTCCCGTCAGCCGTCTGTCCCTCGAGGTCGATGTCCAGCAAGCTCTGGACGCAGCCGCTGTCCAGGGCGGACGGGCAGGAGTTGCCGAGGCGCTCATCGCCGGTGTTGCTGGGAGTCTCCGCCCCGCTGCCGGGCGAGGCGCTGTGAGTCCTGGTGAAAGAGACGAACCGCCAGGGGTCAATCCGCGGACGGCTGGACAACGGCCGGGGCCTCGGCGCAAACTCCAGAGTCTTGGGCCTCTCCGGCGTGGCGTCCCTCCCCGAGCTTTTCCGCCGCAGGATTGGAGGCAGGAAGGAGGCGGAGTCCGGCCGGGGTGGGGTCTCGATGGAATCCTTGGGAATACCTTGCAAAGAGGAGGAAGAAAACGAGTGAAAGCAGATGGGTTACGGGGATAGGGCCTGGCTGGTGGGGAGTCAGTACAGACGTGATGGGCCGAATGGCCTCCTTCTGCACCGTGGGGACTTTATGCTTCGGGGCTTTTCCTGGACTGCGTTGTCCAGTCCTTCATCCTATATGTTCTCTTTACAACTTTATAAGGGAGGGGTTGGAGAGGAGGGGGGGGGGGGGGCGGTGGTTGGCGGGAGACAATAATGTCAATAGTAAAGCCAGGGGCCGTATTGAAACTGGAACCACAGGGAAAGGGTGACATGAGATTAGTCCATTTTTAAGTAATTAAAAGACTCAAGTCAAAAAGGTTGTATTAAGAAGAAAATCTTCACAATTTACTCAAAGCTCAAACAGATTTAGAATCATAGAATCCCGACAGCGCAGAAAGAGGCCATTCAGCCCATCGAGAGTCTGCACCGACCACGATCCCACCCAGGTCCTGTATCCATAACCCCACATATTTACCCTGCTCACCCCCCTGACACTAAGGGACAATTTAGCATGGCCAATCCACCTAACCTGCACATCTTTGGAATGTGGGAGGAAACCGGAGCACCCGGAGGAAACCCACGCAGACACGGGGAGAACGTGCAGACTCCGCACAGACAGTGACCCAAGCCTAGAATCGAACCCGGGTCCCTGGCGCTGAGAGGCAGCAGTGCTAACCACTGCCACCGCGCCGTCCTATTTTAGTGCGGGGGGCTGGTTGAAACCTTAGACTGTCTGATGAGGCCCTTATGGCCAATCCACCTAAACTACACATCTTTGGACTGTGGGAGGAAACCCACGCAGACACGAGGAGAATGTGCAAACTCCGCACAGACAGTGACCCAGGCCGGGAATCGAACCCAGGTCCCTGGCGCTGAGAGGCAGCAGCGCGAACCACCGTGCCAACATTTGAGAAAGATATTGAATTATAAAGTTGTGTGAAATTTAAAGCTGATTTTCAGCCTCATTGTAAGTTTTACCTGGGTCCACGAGACTTTGGGCACTGCCGTCTGACGGAGTCCGTCTGTGCGTCTGGGTCTGCGTCTGCTGCCGGATGGCGCTGTCTGACGGGACGCGCCGGTGCCCCCTCTTCACGGCGGACGCTGCGCTGACGTGGGTGGGGGTGAGCGACTGCCTGGGGTCCTTCTTGAATGTCTCCACCGTCAGGTCGACCAGGGGGTTGGCTGCTTCGGGGGCCCGGGGCGGGGGCAGCCCCGGGGGGACCTCGGCCCCGTCCGGCGTCTCGTGGGCAGTCGCCTCGTCGCTGTCGGACTGCAGGAGCGAGCGGGTGGAGGTGCAGTCGGAGACGGAGGAGAGCGAGAGCAGGGTGACGGAGGATGAGCCCTCGAGGGAAGGGAGCACGGACTCGTCCCGCCGGGGCAGCAGGCGGCTGGGGGGGCTGTTGGAGCCGCAGAAGCGGCCGGAGCGCAGGAGGTTCCCGTCCCGTCTTCTCCGCTCCTCCCTGCCCTCCTGCAGAGCCTGCTGGCGTCCCAGCATCAGCAGGTCACAGCTCAGGGCCACCGAGCTCAGGATGTTGGCACAGCCCAGGAAGACGAGGTCACCCCTCCTGCACGGGGAGCTGTGCTTGTTGCTCGGGGTGTGGGTGACGGGGGAACTCTCGTCCGAGACGCTGGCCTCACCATCTGGGAAAGTGATGACAAAGGGCGACTGGTTTGGAGTCTGGAGGTTTGGACCCTCTGCAGAAAGATGGAGTAAGAATCAGCCTTCACTCCCACCATAAGACATAGGGGCAGAATTAGGCCACTCGGCCCATCGAGTCTGCCCCACCATTCAATCATGGCTGATATTTTTCTCATTCCCCATCCTCCTACGTTTTCCCCATTATTAATCAAGAACCTATCTATCTCTGTCTTAAAGACACTCAGTGACCCGGCCTCCACAACCTTCTGTGGCAAAGAGTTCCACAGATTCACCATTCTCTGGCTGAAGAAATTCCTCCTCATCTCTGTTTAGAAGCATCCCTATCAGGAAACCCCCAGGACTTCATCCCCCCACTGCCTGACCTCCCCCCAGTAGCCCCCCACCCCCCCTTTAGCCTGAGGTGGTGCCCTCTGGTTCTAGTTTTTCCTACCCGTGGAAACATCCTCTCCACGTCCACTCTATCCAGGCCTCGCAGTATCCTGTAAGTTTCAATAAGATCCCCCCTCATCCTTCTAAACTCCAACACACACACGCTCCTCAACCGTTCCTCATACGACAAGCTCTTCATTCCAGGGATCATTCATTCCAGGAGCAGGTAGAGTGGCGCTCTCAACGTCACAACCCCCGGCAAACTCTCCGCAAAGCGATGAATACATACTACCCAAATCCACACAGCACCGTCCTGCACAACACAACATAAAACACCCACAGATAAAAGGTCGCCCCATCACACCAGCTCCGGGAGCCCCCTCACCCCACCCACCCTAACAGACGGAAGGCAAAAGAGCCAAGACACAGGAAGACAGCAAACCACCCTTCAACCCACAACCCACCCACCAACATCCCTATCAAGAAACCCCCAGGACATTTTTCCCCCCACCGCCTGACCTCCCCCCAGTAGCCCACCTAATAACCCCCCCACCGCGAAAAAAACGGAGACAGACTCAGCAACAGACACAAAACCCCCCCACAACGCACAGGCTCCCCCACACACACGCTCCCCCACACGCACACACGCTCCAACGCACACACACGCTCCCCCGCACACACACGCTCCCCCGCACACACACGCTCCCCCGCACACACACGCTCCCCCGCACACACACGCTCCCCCGCACACACACGCTCCCCCGCACACACACGCTCCCCCGCACACACACGCTCCCCCGCACACACACGCTCCCCCGCACACACACGCTCCCCCGCACACACACGCTCCCCCGCACACACACGCTCCCCCGCACACACACGCTCCAACGCACACACACGCTCCAACGCACACACACCACCTTGGCATCCACCTCAACCCCCCGAAACACATAAACCCCCAACCTAACAGCTCCCTCCGTCTAACACACACCACCTCAACAACCACCTCCACCCCACAACCACCTAAAATACAGCACATGTGGACCATCACCCTGTTTTCCTCTTTTCCCCCCTCCTTTTTCTTCCGCCACACGAGGGTACACCCCCTCCCCCCCATTCACCACCCCCCCATTCACCTCCCCCCCATTCACCACCCTGCACAAGAAAAAACTAACAGGAGTAACAATATATAAGGGAAAGGAGAAGACAACAAGCCACAAGATAAGGACAAGGCGTCACAGGGGACAACAAGGGTTGGATGTGGGCCAAAAGGGGGCAGAGCAGGAAAAGGGGACACAGCCTCCCTCCCTGTGCCACCCCAAAAACCAAACGTCGTGCGTTTCTATAGCACCTTTCGTGACCTCAAAACATCCCCCCCCACCAGAGTGCCGCACTGTCAGAGGGTCGAGGGAGTGCCGCACTGTCAGAGGGTCAGTGCTGAGGGAGTGCCGCACTGTCAGAGGGTCGAGGGAGTGCCGCACTGTCAGAGGGTCAGTGCTGAGGGAGTGCCGCACTGTCAGAAGGTCAGTGCTGAGGGAGTGCCGCACTGTCAGAGGGTCAGTGCTGAGGGAGTGCCGCACTGTCAGAGGGTCAGTGCTGAGGGAGTGCCGCACTGTCAGAGGGTCAGTGCTGAGGGAGTGCCGCACTGTCAGAAGGTCAGTGCTGAGGGAGTGCCGCACTGTCAGAGGGTCGAGGGAGTGCCGCACTGTCAGAGGGTCAGTGCTGAGGGAGTGCCGCACTGTCAGAGGGTCAGTGCTGAGGGAGTGCCGCACTGTCAGAGGGTCAGTGCTGAGGGAGTGCTGCACTGTCAGAGGGTCCATACTGAGGGAGTGCCACACTGTCAGAGGGTCAGTGCTGAGGGAGTGCCGCACTGTCAGAGGGTCAGTGCTGAGGGAGTGCCGCACTGTCAGAGGGTCAGTGCTGAGGGAGTGCCGCACTGTCAGAGGGTCAGTGCTGAGGGAGTGCTGCACTGTCAGAGGGTCAGTACTGAGGGAGTGCCGCACTGTCAGAGGGTCAGTGCTGAGGAAGTGCCGCACTGTCAGAGGGTCAGTACTGAGGGAGTGCCGCACTGTCAGAGGGTCAGTGCTGAGGGAGTGCCACACTGTCAGAGGGTCAGTGCTGAGGGAGTGCCGCACTGTCAGAGGGTCAGTGCTGAGGGAGTGCCGCACTGTCAGAGGGTCAGTGCTGAGGGAGTGCCGCACTGTCAGAGGGTCAGTGCTGAGGGAGTGCCGCACTGTCAGAGGGTCAGTGCTGAGGGAGTGCCGCACTGTCAGAGGGTCAGTGCTGAGGGAGTGCCGCACTGTCAGAGGGTCAGTGCTGAGGGAGTGCCGCACTGTCAGAGGGTCAGTGCTGAGGGAGTGCCGCACTGTCAGAGGGTCAGCGCTGAGGGAGTGCCGCACTGTCAGAGTCCATGTCTGGGCTTCTGAAGTGGACGAACAAATTGTGATATTTTGGTGAATTGCAGGGGATTCACTGGCCGGGGCCAGACCGGTAAACTATCCCTCACCCCACGTCACAAAGACAGGGAATCCGGCCATTATCAGATTGCTGTTTGTGGGATCGTGCTATGCACTGAGTTTCCTGCATTCCAACAATAACCACGCTTCATACCTTACGGCTGGTATGAAGGGCTTGGGACGTCCTGAGGTGGTGAAAGGTGCTATATAAATGCAGGTTGAGAGAGTGAACCTGGATTGTCAATATCTGGGTGACCCTTCCCCCAATTCTCCCTCAACGCCACCCCCCCCCCACCCTCCCCGGCCCCCGGAGCAGACGGACGCTCCAATTCAATTGTATTTTTTCCCCCATAACCGTGTTTGTTGAGATTAAACGCGGTTCTCAGTGCCCCTGTGGGGCGAGGGAGGTTTATACACCCCTTCCCACTGCCGCCACCGTCCCCCCACCCCCCCTCACAGATATTCCCAATGGAGATTCAGCACCTACCCATCTCGGTGAGGCTGGCAAATCCCATCGTTATGGGAACGTGCCGTGGGGTTTTCCCCAGACTGGGAGCGCTCGAAGACCAGAACTTGCTGCCGTCTCCCAGTGACCTCAGCCTGTGGACACAACAGAGGGACAGGGTCAGAAACAGAGCGGGAATTCAGCCCATTGAACCCGGCTCCTAGCAACACCAAATCTCACTGCCCACACTGTTACCTCGCCAACCCTGCCCAACTACCCTAACCCCGTGCTGTACCTGTCCTGGGAGTGTTTGATGGGGGGACAGTGTAGAGGGAGCTTTACCCTGTATCTAACCCCGTGCTGTACCTGTCCTGGGAGTGTTTGATGGGGGACAGTGTAGAGGGAGCTTTACTCTGTATCTAACCCTGTGCTATACCTGTCCTGGGAGTGTTTGATGGGGACAGTGTAGAGGGAGCTTTACTCTGTATCTAACCCCGTGCTGCACCTGTCCTGGGAGTGTTTGATGGGGACAGTGTAGAGGGAGCTTTACTCTGTATCTAACCCCGTGCTGCACCTGTCCTGGGAGTGTTTGATGGGGACAGTTTAGAGGGAGCTTTACTCTGTATCTACCCCGTGCTGTACCTGTCCTGGGAGTGTTTGATGGGGGACAGTGCAGGGAGCTTTACTCTGTATCTAACCCCGTGCTGTACCTGTCCTGGGAGTGTTTGATGGGGACAGTGTAGAAGGAGCTTTACTCTGTATCTAACCCCACGCTGTACCTGTCCTAGAAATCATAGAAACCCTACAGTGCAGAAGGAGGCCATTCGGCCCATCGAGTCTGCACCGACCACAATCCCACCCAGGCCCTACCCCCACATATTTACCCACTAATCCCTCTAACCTACACATTTTAGGATTCTAAGGGGCAATTTTTAACCTGGCCAATCAACCTAACCCGCACATCTTTGGACTGTGGGAGGAAACCGGAGCACCCGGAGGAAACCCATGCAGACACGAGGAGAATGTGCAAATTCCACACAGACAGTGACCCGAGCCGGGAATCGAACCCGGGACCCTGGAGCTGTGAAGCAGCAGTGCTAACCACTGTGCTACCGTGCCGCCCTCCCGTCCTGGGAGTGTTTGATGAGGAACAGTGTAAAATATAGTTTTAAACAGAAGCAGGATGTGTTGTCGATAAGATGCTAATAATAACATCTCATTCTGAGCAAGTGCAGCTTTCAGACATTCACTCCCTGGGCCACGTGCTGCTATGATGTGAGTGGTTCTGTTGTACACAAGAACTGGAGGAGGCCATTCAGCCCCTCGAATCCGTTCTACCATTCAAATAAGTCGCGACTGACCTGTAACCTGGTAACCAGTCACTCACCCTGGCTCCCTGAGGCCCTGACTCAGCACAAAGATTATCACAGCCTTTACACTTCAATCGCCCCCCCAACTAGCCCCAGCTTTCTGGATGGGGGGTTGAGGGGAGGGGGGGGGGGGGGGTGTTGGGGGGAGAGGGGGTTCCCGACTTCCACTCCCCCCTGTGGGTGAGCAAGTGCTTCCTGACATTACCCCTCAATGGACTGCCTCCGATTTGAAGATTCTGCACCCCCCAGCTGCCCGTTATGGATTTCACCAACTCCTCAATATCTATCCCAGCGCCGTTCCCGCCTCCCCACCCATCCCCTTTCTTTATCCATCCGAATAAATTCTTTAATTTCTAAAGCACCTCAACTCGATCACTCCTTAATCTCCCAAACTCGAGGTGTGACAAACTCAATCTCTGGAACCTGTCCTTGCGTGTTTTTTTTTAGCCAGGGTTGGTCCTGGTGTTAATCCCCGCTGCTGACTGAGTTTATGTTTAAGAGCTGTGCTCACAAACAGGTTCCCCGCTCCTAGCCACCTATCACTGGGGTGGACAGAACGGTGGTTAGCACTGCTGCCTCACAGCTCCAGGGACCCGGGTTCGATTCCCGGCCTCGGGTCACTGTCTCTGTGGAGTTTGCACATTCTCCCCGTGTCTGTGTGGGTTTCCTCCGGGTGCTTCCGGTTTCCTCCCACACTCCAAAGATGTGCGGGTTAGGTGGATTGGCCGTGCTAAATTGCCCCTTAGTGTCAGGGTGACCAGTAGGGTAAATATGTGGGGTTATGGGGATAGGGCCTGGGTGGGATTGTGGTCGGTGCAGACTCAGTGGGCCGAATGGCCTCCTTCAGCACTGTAGGGATTCTATGATTTCGGCCTGACATTTCATCTCCCACCTATCCCAGGCATCATGGGAAGCAGTTGCCTCTTGCTGTCAGGGGTGTTGGGGAGTGGGCGGACGGGCCACAACATTCCGAAAGGTTCTCACCTGTCCTCTCCGCCCAGACGCTCCTTCTGCTGCGTCGAGCTTGGGCCCCATGTCCGCCCTTTCTTCTTGTGGCCCTCAAACTCTTCCCGTTTGTACACGGCGCTCCGCCCCCACGTCTGGCTGCCGTCGCCAGGGGTCACTGTGGGGGGAAACGGCGGTTCGATTAAACCGTCGACTGTCACGTTTTAGCCGCCACCGCACAGTCGGCGGCTCCATCCTGCTCCCGACCTTCCCAACTGCACAAGCGCTGATCGAGGCTCCGCACGGATCCCGTTCCGTGTCGGCTGTGGATAACACTCTTGTCTCGGGGGTTGGGGGTTCGAGTCCCACTCTCGAGGACCGGAGCAAACAATCCATGCCGCCTCTCCCTCTGCAGTGCCGAGGGGCTGCTGCATTGTCGGAGATGCTGTCTTTCAATTGAGACATCGAAACAAGGCCCAGTCTGCTCTCGACTGGGTCGAAAGGATGCCAAGGCATTATTTCACAAAGGGACAAGGGACCAGTATTTATCCTTTAGTCAACACGACTAAAGTAGATCTGGTCAGTATCACACGGCTGATTGTGGGATCTTGCTGTGCACAAATCAGCTGGGACATTTCCCACATTGGCTACACCTGCAGAAACTTACCTAATTGGCTATCAAACCAGTGGGATCTTGCTGTGCCCAAATTGGCTGTCATGTTTGCCTCATCACAATGGATTGGTGGTACTATCACTATTAATCCAGAAACTCAGCTAATGTTCTGGGGACCTGGGTTCGAATCCCGCCACGGCAACTGGTGGAATTTGAATTCAATAAAAAATATCTGGAATTAAGAATCTACTGATGACCATGAAACCATTGTCGGAAAAACCCATCTGGTTCACTAATGTCCTTTAGGGAAGGAAATCTGCCGTAGCTGTGAGGGACAGCTCGGTGGATAGGATATTAGGATGTAGATAGGCTGGAAAATTGGGCGGGGATCCTGGATTCAGGATTCAATCCTGGACCGGGGAGCGGCGCGGGCTTGGAGGGCCAAAGGGCCTGTTCCTGTGCTGTATTGTTCTTTGTCCTTACCCGGTCTGGCCTACATGTGACTCCAGAGCCACAGCAATGTGGGTGACTCTCAACTGCCCTCCAAGGGTAACTAGGGATGGGCAATAAATGCTGGCCCAGCCAGCGACGCCCATGTCCCACGAATGAATTAAAAAAAATAAGGCTGCACAGTCGTTAGCACTGCTGCCTCACAGCGCCAGGGACTTGGGTTCGATCCCCGGCTTGGGTCAATGTCTGTGCGGAGTCTACACGTTCTCCCCGTGTCTGCGTGGGTTTCCTCCGAGTGCTCCGGTTTCCTCCCACAGTCCGAAAGACGTGCTGGTTAGGTGGATTGGCCGTGGTAAATTCTCCCTCAGTGTACCCGAACAGGGGCCGGAGTGTGGCGACTAGGGGATTTTCTCAGTAACTTCACAGCAGTGTTAATATAAGCCTTACTTATGACTTAAAATAAACTTTAAAATGCTTTGGGACTTCCTGGGATCCAGAATCCTGCAATTTAAAGCTGTATGTGTAAACTCCACAGGGGGGCAGTATTGTCACATTCTCCATTCCACACCAGAGGATTTGAGGTCAGTGCTTTCTGTCTCTCTGACCGTGTCATCCTGCCCAGTGCCCCAGGCGTTGCAGGCAGTAACAGAGCTTTGATGCTCCCTGACTGCGGATTTCTCCCTCCCCTCAACAACAGCCCTTTTCCAAACCCGCAGACTCGAAACGCAAACCGGAAAGGAAAGCGAGATCCCAAGAACAACAATGGGATTGGTGTTTCCGGGGCGTTGAGGACTCGATTCCCGGGATTCTGGTCCCACCGGAGCCCACTCCTAGAAATCATAGAATCCCTAGAGTGCAGAAAGAGGCCATTTGGCCCATCGAGTCTGCACCGACCACAATCCCACCCAGGCCCTACCCCCATATCCCTACATATTTACCCGCTAATCCCTCTAACCTACGCATCCCGGGACACTAAGGGGCAATTTTAGCCAATCAACCTAACCCGCACATCTTTGGACTGTGGGAGGAAACCCACGCAGACACGGGGAGAATGTGCAGACTCCACACGGACAGTGACCCAAGCCGGGAATCGAACCCAGGTCGCTGGAGCTGTGAAGCAGCAGTGCTAACCCACTGTGCTACCATGCCGCCCTTACTTTAAACCTATCCCGCACATCTTTGGGCCGTGGCAGGAATGAGAAACCTCTTATCTTTTTAAGAAAGGCCCAGCCTATTTAAAACCAAAAGAGAAAATGCTGCAAAATCTCAGCAGGTCAAAGCTTTGACAAGGGGTCATCTGGACTCGAAACGTCAGCTCTTTTCCCTCCTTACAGATGCTGTCAGACTGGCTGAGATTTTCCAGCATTTTCTCTTTTGGTTTCAGATTCCAGCATCCGCAGTAATTTTCTTTTATCCAGCCTATTTAATCTTTCCTCATCGGAAACCCACCCGTCCCAGGGATCAATTTAGTCGCTCTCCCTCTGCGAAAAGTCTATCCTTCCATTGGGGTAAGAAGACCAAAACTGCACACAATTCTCCAGGTGTGGTCTCACCAAGTTTAAAGTTCATTAATTTTATTTATTAGTGTCACAAGTAAGGCTTACATTAACACTGCAATGAAGTTACTGTGAAAATCCCCTAGTTGCCACACTCCGGCGCCTGTTCGGGTAACACTGAGGGAGAATTTAGCACGGCCAATGCGCCCTAACCAGCACGTCTTTCAGACTGTGGGAGGAAACCGGACCACCTGGAGGAAACCCACACAGACACGGGGAGAACGTGCAGACTCCACACAGACAGTGACCCAAGCCTGGAATTGGATCTGAGTCAGTGCTGAGGGAGTGCCGCACTGTCAGAGGGTCAGTACTGAGGGAGGACTGCACTGTCAGAGGTTCAGTACTGAGGGAGTGCCGCATTGTCAGAGGTTCAGTACTGAGCGAGTGACGCACTGTCAGAGGTTCAGGACTGAGGGAGTGCCGCACTGTCAGAGGTTCAGTGCTGGGGGAGTGACGCACTGTCAGAGGTTCAGGACTGAGGGAGTGACGCACTGTCAGAGGGTCAGTGCTGAGGGAGTGACGCACTGTCAGAGGTTCAGTGCTGGGGGAGTGACGCACTGTCAGAGGGTCAGTGCTGAGGGAGTGCCGCACTGTCAGAGGGTCAGTGCTGAGGGAGTGACGCACTGTCAGAGGTTCAGGACTGAGGGAGTGCCGCACTGTCAGAGGGTCAGTGCTGAGGGAGTGCCGCACTGTCAGAGGGGTCAGTGCTCAGGGAGTGCCGCACTGTCAGAGGTTCAGTACTGAGGGAGTGCCGCACTGTCAGAGGGTCAGTGCTGAGGGAGTGACGCACTGTCAGAGGTTCAGTACTGAGGGAGTGTTGCACTGTCAGAGGGTCAGTGCTGAGGGAGTGCCGCATTGTCAGAGGGTCAGTGCTGAGGGAGTGCCGCACTGTCGGAGGGTCAGTGCTGAGGGAGGGCCGCACTGTCAGAGGGTCAGTGCTGAGGGAGGGCCGCATTGTCAGAGGGTCAGGTTCAATTCCCAAGCCGGGAATCGAACCCGGGTCCCTGGCGCTGTGAGGCAGCAATGCTAACCACTGTGCCACCATGCGGCCCAACTGAGGACACCAAGACGGAGAGGTTACAACCATCTGGTGCTAACGTCCAGGCTGGAATGGGGCTTTTGTTTTCTCTAGAAAAGAGGGACAACCTGATAGGAATCTTTAAAACGATGGCAGGTCTGATAATGTACCTCAAGTTAGAGTGCTGAGAGTGAGGAACGTATCTGCTTCAGTAAATCACAAGGCTGAGGAGATATCACTGAATATAGTCAAAAATTAAATACACAAATCCACCAAACTGCACGTGACCTGATTTTAACTCGTCACTTATACCTGCTCCTCGATCATTAGAGGGTGGCGCAGTGGTTAGCACTGCTGCCTCACAGCGCCAGGGACCCGGGTTCAATTCCCGGCTCGGGTCACTGTCTGTGCGGAGACTGCATGTTCTCCCCGTGTCTGCGTGGGTTTCCTCCGGGAGCTCCGGTTTCCTCCCACACTCCAAAGACGTTTAGGTTAGGGGATTGGCCATGCTAAATTGTCCCTTAGTGTCCAAAGATGTGCAGGTTAGTTGGATTGGCCATGCTAAATTGCCCCTTAGTGTCCAAAGATGTGCAGGTTAGTTGGATTGGCCATGCTAAATTGCCCCTTAGCGTCCAAAGATGATGCGGAGATGCCAGCTTTGGACTGGGGTGGGGCACAGTCAGTAGTCTCACAACACCAGGTTGAAGTCCAACAGGTTTATTTGGTAGCACGAGCTTTCGGAGCGCCGCTCCTTCATCAGGTGAGGGGCACCTGATGAAGGAGTGACACTCCGAAAGCTCGTGTTACCTAATAAACCTGTTGGACTTTAACCTGGTGTTGTGAGACTACTTACTGTCCAAAGATGTGTAGGTTAGGCGGATTGGCCGTGGTAAATTGCCCCTTAGTGTTGGGGGACTAGCTAGGGTAAATATGTGGGGTTACGGGGATTGGGCCTGGGTGGGATTGTTGTCACCGCAGGCTCGATGGGCTGAATGGCCTCCTTGTGCGATGATTAGGATCCTGGATTCACTGAGCTCGTGCAGAGAGACAGAAAACAACTTACAGCGAATGGCCCTCAGCCTGGGGATGACGATGGGACTTGCTGGGGGGCTGGATCCGTCCATCACTGGACCCTTCCTCTTGTCCACGTTTGGTGAGGCCTGAACTGTGATCTTGTGTTCAAACCCTTTGGAACAAACAGAAATCCTCGTGTTATCGCCCAGCACCAGGTATAGCCGTAGGATCGTGAGAAATAGGAGCAGGAACAGGCCATTCGGCCCATCAAGCCTGCTCCAACATTCAATAAAATCATGGCTGATCTAACTGTGGCCTCAGCTCCCCTTTCCCTTGTCAGCCGCCTCCCCCTCCCCATCTCCATGACCTCCGACCCCCCCCATGTCGGTGACAAGTCTGTGTAACCCAGCCTTGAATATATTCAGTGACCAACAGCCCCCCCCCTTCCCCCGCACTCTGGGGTTGGGAATTCAATAGACTAGCCACCCTCAGAGAAGAAGTCCCTCCCCATCTCCACCCTAAACAGGAGACCCCTCGCTTTGAAACTGTGTCCCCCCCCCTGCCCCCGCCTCCTTTTCTACATTCCCCCCATTGAGGGGAAATAACTCTGAGCATCAACCCTGTTGGGCCTGTACACGTACCGGAGGGCCCGCGCAGACCCAGCGCGTACCGGAGGGCCCGCACAGATCCAGCGCGTACCGGAGGGCCCGCACAGATCCAGCGCGTACCGGAGGGCCCGCGCAGACACAGCGTGTACTGGAGGGCCCACGCAGACCCAGCGCATACCGGACGGCCCGCGCAGACCCAGCGTGTATCGGAGAGCCCGTGCAGACCCAACACGTACTGGACGGCCCGCGCAGACCCAATGCGTATTGGACGGCCCGCGCAGACCCAGCACATACCGCGCAGACCCAGTGCGTATCGGACGGCCCGCGCAGACCCAGCACGTACTGGACGGCCCGCGCAGACCTAGCACGTACCGGACGGCCCGCGCAGACCCAGCACGTACTGCGCAGACCCAGTGCGTATCGGACGGCCCGCGCAGACCCAGCGTGTACCGGAGGGCCCGCGCAGACCCAGCGCGTACCAGAGAGCCCGCACAGACCCAGCGCGTACCGGAAGGCCCGCGCAGACCCAGCGCGTACCGGAGGGCCCGCACAGACCCAGCGCGTACCGGAGGGCCCGCAGAGACCCAGCGCGTACCGGAGGGCCCGCACAGACCCAGCGCGTACCGGAGGGCCCGCACAGACCCAGCGTGTACCGGAGGGCCCGCACAGACCCAGCGCGTACCGGAGGGCCCGCACAGACCCAGCGCGTACCAGAGGGCCCGCACAGACCCAGCGCGTACCGGAGGGCCCGCACAGACCCAGCGCGTACCGGAGGGCCCGCACAGACCCAGCGCGTACCGGAGGGCCCGCACAGACCCAGCGCGTACCGGAAGGCCCGCACAGACCCAGCGCGTACCAGAGAGCCCGCACAGACCCAGCGCGTACCGGAAGGCCCGCACAGACCCAGCGCGTACCGGAAGGCCCGCGCAGACCCAGCGCGTACCGGAAGGCCCGCGCAGACCCAGCGCGTACCGGAGGGCCCGCACAGACCCAGTGCGTACTGGAGGGCCCGCACAGACCCAGCGCGTACTGGAGGGCCCGCACAGACCCAGCGCGTACCGGAAGGCCCGCACAGACCCAGCGCGTACCGGAAGGCCCGCACAGACCCAGCGCGTACCGGAAGGCAGACTGATCCGATTCCCATCCTTGAGCTTTAAGCGACTCTTCTTGAAATTCCCTTTGCGTTTCTTGACTTTGGGTTTCTCCTGGTACAGCTGCCTCATGATGATGTTGAGTTCGCGTTCCACAATGTCAATCTCCCGTTCCGCCAACTCCTGCTCCCGTTTCCGGAGGATTTCCTCGTGGTTCCTCTGCTGCACGGCAGCTCTGCTCAGTTCCTCCTCCCAGCTCCGCAATTCCTGCAGGGATCAGACATTGCGAGTTGCTGTAATATCCCCCAATTTCCCCCAGTCTCAGTTCCTGTTTACCCGCTGAAACTCTCAACCGTCCCAATGTTACCTCTGGCCTCGACTCTCACTGTCGGAGAATACACCGAGGGAGAATTTAGCACGGCCGATGCACCCTAACCAGCACGTCTTTCGGACTGTGGGAGGAAACCGGAGCACCCGGAGGAAACCCACGCAAACACGGAGAGAACGTGCAAACTCCACACAGACAGTGACCCAAGCCGGGAATTGAACCCGGGTCCCTGACGTTGTGAGGCAGCAGTGCTAACCACTGTGCCACCGTAGCAGGTTTATGGGGATAGGGCCTTGTTGGGATTGCTGTCGGTGCAGACGTGAGGGGCCGAATGGCTTCCTTCTGCACTGTAGGGATTCTATGATAACCATGAACCCATTGTCAGAAAAACCCACCTGGGTCACTGATGTCCATTCGGGAAGGAAATCTGCCGTCCTTACCTGGTCTGGCCTACATGTGACCCCAGAGCCACAGCAATGTGGTTGACTCTTAACTGCCCTCTGAAATGGCCTAGCATGCAACTCAAGGGCAATTCCCCATCAATTCGATTTTCAAGTTTGCTGATGACACCACCGTAGTGGGTCGGATCTCAAACAATGACGAGACGGAGTACAGGGATGAGATAGAGAATCTGGTGAACTGGTGCGGCAACAATAATCTCTCCCTCAATGTCAACAAAACGAAGGAGATCGTCATCGACTTCAGGAAGCGTAAAGGAGAACATGCCCCTGTCTACATCAATGGGGACGAAGTAGAAATGGTCGAGAGCTTCAAGTTTCTAGGTGTCCAGATCACCAACAACCTGTCCTGGTCCCTCCATGTTGACGCTGTAGTTAAGAAAGCCCCACCGACGCCTCTACTTTCTCAAGAGGCTAAGGAAATTTGGCATGTCAGCTACGACTCTCACCAACTTTTACAGATGCACCATAGAAAGCATTCTTTCTGATTGTATCACAGCTTGGTATGGGCTCCTGCTCTGCCCAAGACCGCAAGAAACTACAAAAGGTCGTGAATGTAGCCCAATCCATCACGCAAACCAACCTCCCATCCATTGACTCTGTCTACACTTCCCGCTGCCTCGGCAAAGCAGCCAGCATAATCAAGGACCCCACGCACCCCGGACATTCTCTCTTCCACCTTCTTCCATCGGGAAAAAGATACAAAAGTCTGAGGTCACCTACCAACCAACTCAAGAACAGCTCCTTCCCTGCTGCTGTCAGACTTTTGAATGGACCTACCACGCATTAAGTTGATCTTTCTCTACACCCTAGCTATGACTGTAACACTACATTCTGCACTCTCTCCTTTCCTTCTCTATGAACGGTATGCTTTGTCTGTATAGTGCGCAGGAAACAATACTTTTCACTGTATACCAATACATGTGACAATAATAAATCGAATCAAATCAAGGATGGGGAATTTAGTGCTGGCCCAGCCAGCAATGCCCTTATCCCATGAATAGATTTTTTAAAAAATTCACAATAAAAATTGCCGTGGGCGGCTAAAATTGTTTGGAGTGGCCCTACATATGTCTGTCTACATCACATCACAACTTAGTACTAATGAGTGTTCTAAAGAGCTGGATTCATTCTCCAATCTCTGTGGAGTGTGGGTTCGAATCCCACCGCTGCCAAATGTCTTTGTGGTGGCACAGTGGTTAGCACAACTGCCTCACAGCGCCAGGAACCCGGGTTCGATTCCCGGCTTCGGGTCACTGTCTGTGTGGAGTTTGCGCGTTCTCCCCGTGTCTGCGTGGGTTTCCTCCGGGTGCCCCGGTTTCCTCCCACAGTCCGAAGATGTGCGGGTTAGGTGCATTGGCCGTGCTAAAATTGCCCATTAGTGTCCCGGGATGCATCGCTTAGAGGGATTAGCGGGGTAAATATGTGGGGTGACGGGGATAGGGCCTGGGTGGGATTGTTGTCGGTGCAGGTTCGACGGGCTGAATGGCCTCTTTCTGCACCGTAGGGATTCTATGAATTTACTCCACATTCCGGCGATAGAGAGGGGCATTTGCCAACTCAATCCATCTCCGTTCCATTTGATTGTTTTGATCTCTGACTTCTCATAGATCTGCCAGTCTATTAGTAATCCCATTGTTCCCTCACCCAGGAGACCTGGCCTGATGGCGCCTTTTGGATTTAAGACTGATGTTCTTACTTTTTTATTTATTGTTTCATGGGATGTGGGCGTCGCTGGCTGGGCCTGTGTTTGTGATGTGGAGATGCCGGCGTTGGACTGGGGTGAACACAGTAAGAGTTTTAACAACACCAGGTTAAAGTCCAACAGGTTTATTTGGTAGCAAATACCATTAGCTTTCGGAGCGCTGCTCTTTCCACTCCATCTGACGAAGGAGCAGCGCTCCGAAAGCTAATGGCATTTGCTACCAAATAAACCTGTTGGACTTTAACCTGGTGTTGTTAAGACTCTTCCTGCATTTGTTGCCATCCCTAACTGCCCCCTGGAACTCAGTGGCTTGCTTGGACGTTTCAGAGGGGCAATTAATTAATAGTCAACCAGATAAAAGCGAAAGACTGCGGATGTTGGAATCTGAAACAAGAACAGAAAATGCTGGAAAACCTCAGCAGGTCTGACAGCGTCTGTGGGGAGAGAATCGAGCCAACGTTTCGAGTCAGGCACTGACGAAGGGTCACCCAGACTCGAAATGTTGGCTCGATTCTCTCTCCACAGACGCCGTCAGACCTGCCGAGATTTTCCAGCAGTCTCTGATTTTGAACTTGGATTTGTTTCCATTGGAGGATGGGGGGGCGGGAGCTGATAGAGGTTTACGAGATAATAACAGGCTTGGACTGAGTGGATAGTCAGAGTCTTTTTCCCAGGGTTGAAGGGTCAATTACTCGGGGGTATAGGTTGAAAGTGAGAGGGGGAAAGTTTAAAAGAGATGTAAGGGGCAGGTTTTTCACACAGAGGGTGGTGAATGCCTGGATCGCGCTGCCGGAGGAGGTGGTGGAAGCAGATTCCATAACAACGTTCAAGAGGCATCTGGATAGATACATGAATAGGCAGCGAATAGAGGGATATGGACCACGTAGAGGCAAGAAAATAATAGATTAGAGAGGCATTTGTGTCGGCACAGACTTGGTGGGCCGAAGGGCCTGTTCCTGTGCTGTACTGTTCTTTGTAACAGTCAACCACATTGCTGTGGCTCTGGAGTCACATGTAGGCCAGACCGGGTAAGGACGGCAGATTTCCTTCCCTAAAGGACATCAGTGAACCAGATGGGTTTTTCCAACAATGGTTTCATGGTCATCAGTAGATTCTTAATTCTAGATATTTTTTAATTGATTTCAAATTCGGGCAGCACAGTGGTTCGCACTGCTGCTTCACAGGTTCGATTCCCGGCCTCGGGTCACTGTGTGGCGTTTGCACGTTCTCCCTGTGTCTGCGTGGGTTTCCTCCCACAGTCCGAACGATGTGCGGGTTAGGTGGATTGGCCATGCTAAATTGACCCTAGTGTCAGGGGGATTAGCGGGGTAAATGTGTGTGGTTATGGGGATAGGGCCTGGGTGGGATTGTGGTCGGTACAGACCCGATGGGCCAAATGGCCTCCCTCTGTACCATAAGGATTATATATTTTTAATTGAATTCAAATTCCACCAGCTGCCGTGGCGAGATTCGAACCCGGGTCTCCCGTTGAGTTTCTAGATTAATAGTCTAGAGATAATCAATGATAGTCGTCAGCGAAGGCAGTGTGAGAAGGTCTCTCCCTAACGTTCTGTCCCAGTTCACCGCCCTCGGCGAGGGACGGTTGGCCTCGGCGCGGGACGGTTGGCCTCGGCGCGGGGCGGTTGGCCTCGGCGAGGGACGGTTGGCCTCGGCGCGGGACGGTTGGCCTCGGCGCGGGACGGTTGGCCTCGGCGAGGGACGGTTGGCCTCGGCGCGGGGCGGTTGGCCTCGGCGCGGGACGGTTGGCCTCGGCGCGGGACGGTTGGCCTCGGCGAGGGACGGTTGGCCTCGGCGCGGGACGGTTGGCCTTGGGCGGCCACGACCCTACGACCCCAACTCGCTTACCTTCTCTTTTGTCCGCAGCTCATTAAACATCTCCTGGATCTCCAGCCTCCAGTCCTCCTGGAGGGAATGGAAAGACTCCAGCGGCATCTCGAAGAGGGAGGACTGCTCGATGGTGACCAGTTGGTCCAGGATGGAGGTGAACGAAGGTCGGCCGTGTGCGTCCGAGTTCCAGCAATCTGTCACCAAGCACATTTACAGTCAGTGAACTCAGGGCCACATCACGGCAGAGTTTAAAGCCGTCCTCTGCGGGAAACGTTTCAGGTGCATCGTCACCAGACCGTGACTGCAGCGTGCTTACCTTCCATGAGTTTCCCAAAGGGCTCGGGGCAGGTCGACGGGATGGGGAGGGTCAGTTTATTCACAGCCACTCCGTAAGCTACGGCCAGTCCATCGATCTCCCGATACGGTGCCTCACCCGTCAGTAACTCCCACAGCAAGACACCAAAACTGAGCAGCAGAGTGAAACGCGAGTTAACGTGGCCACAGAACATTCTCTCACTCTGAATCTCTCACACTCAATAACTACATTTACTGACCAAACTACAACAGCAGCCACTTGCATTCATATAGCACCTTTAATCAGAGAATTGTAGAATCCCTACAATTGAGAATCATAGAATCCCTACAATTGAGGCCGTTCAGCCCATCAAATCTGCACCAACCACAATCCCACCAAGGCCATAATCCCTCAACCCCATTTATTTACCCTGCTAATCCCTGACACTAAGGGACAATTTAGCAAGGCCAACCCACCTAACCCGCACATCTTTGGACTGTGGGAGGAAACTGGAGCATCCGGAGGAAACCCATGCAGACACGGGGAGAACATTTTTTAAAAATCCATTCATGGGACATGGGTGTCGCTGGCTGGGCCAGCATTTATTGCCCATCCCTAGTTGCCCGAGGGCAGTTGAGAGTCAACCACATTGCTGTGGCTCTGGAGTCACATGTAGGCCAGACCGGGTAAGGACGGCAGATTTCCTTCCCTAAAGGGACATCAGTGAACCAGATGGGTTTTTCCAACAATTGGCAATGGTTTCATGGTCATCAGTAGATTCTTAATTCCAGATATTTTTTATTGAATTCAAATTCCACCACCTGCCGAGGCGGGATTCGAACCCGGGGTCCCCCAGAACACCAGCTGAGTTTCTGGATTAATAACCTAGCGATAATACCACGAGGCCATTGGCCCGCCCCCTGAGGTGAACAAGCAGACTTAATGTAGGTAAACATCCTAATAGTGCTTCATGGGAACGTTAGCAAATAGATAAAAGACCAGCCCAGAAGGTGAGGGTACAAGGACAGGTGACTAAACATGGAGCCAGCGGTGGAGTTTAAGGAGCGTCTCAAAGACGGAGGGAGAGGGGTAAGAGATTTGGGAAGGAAATCCCAGGTCTCGGCAGCTGAAAGGACGGCCAGTAATGCTGAAGTGAGGTCTCTCAAGAAGGGGGGGCGGGGAGTTCCTGGAGGTGGGGGAGGGGGAGGAGGGAAGAGCCCCTGGGGGGGCTGGGGGGGGGGGGGGGGGTGTGTGTGTGGAAGAGCCCCTGGGGGGGAGGGGTGAGGAGGGAAGAGCCCCTGGGGAGGATGGAGGGGAGCAGGGAAGAGTCCCGGGGGGGGGGTAAGAGCCCCTGGGAGGGGCGGGGAAAGGAGGGAAGAGTCCCGGGGGTAGAGTTATTTGGAGGGGAGGGGGAGTCCCAGGGGAGGGGGAAGAGTCCCAGGGGGGCCGGGGGTTGGGGGGG
Organism: Mustelus asterias; assembly: GCF_964213995.1. Lineage (NCBI taxonomy): Eukaryota > Metazoa > Chordata > Chondrichthyes > Carcharhiniformes > Triakidae > Mustelus > Mustelus asterias. The sequence continues at coordinate 58,263,837 of NC_135824.1, read as the reverse complement.
GGGGGGAGGAGAGTCCCTGGGGGGAGGGTAGACGGGGGGGACGGGGGAACGAGTCCCAGGAGGCGGGGGGGGGGGGGGGGGGGAAGAGTCCCTGGGGGGAGGGTAGACGGGGGGGACGGGGGAACGAGTCCCAGGAGGGGGGGGGGGTGGGGGTTTGCAAACAGGGATGGAAATTCTATAATTAAGACATTGCTGGCCAACCTGGGCCAGCGAACACAAGGAGAGTTAGGGGGCGGTTGGGGAGAACAGGACTGGGCACAGGTCAAAGTTTGGGCAGTGGGGTTGACATTTACGGGAAGGTGGGAGACCACCCATGGAAGAACTGAAATGCCCAATTCCCGAGATGGGGGCGGGGAAAGTGATGGGAAGCCGGGCGACATTAGGGAGTTGGAAGTGGCTGCAGACTGGGTGACGGAGGGGGTTTGTTCCCCCGGGATAGCCGGAATATTTAGGCCTTTGCTGAGCGTTAGCCGAGGTGAGGTCCGGCTCCATTCGCGGCGTTCCCGTTACCTCCACACGTCACTGCTCTTGGAAAACAGGGACGATTTAATGACTTCCGGGGCCATCCAGGCGTAGGTCCCGGCGGCGCTCATCTTCGTGGTGCAGTGCCACTCCCGCGCCAACCCAAAGTCTGTGATCTTCAACGTTTTGTTGGCCAGGTCATCGCCTTCTGCCTTCTCGAGAATCAATACTGAAAATACAAAGAACGGTTCATTGAGAAAGAGAAAGTAATTGTCATGAATGTCACTGGAGGTGGGCAATCAGATCACAGAGAAACATAGAAACTAGGAGGAGGCCATTCGGCCCTTCAAGTCTGTTCCGCCATTCATCATGATCATGGCCGATCATCTAACTCAATAGCCTGATCCCGCTTCCCCCCATATCCTTTGAACCCCTTCAACCCAAGAGCGATATCTAACTGCTTCTTGAAAACATTCAATGTTCTGGCATCAAGTCCAAAGATGTGCGGGTTAGGTTGATTGGCCATGCTAAAATTGCCCCTTAGTGTCCTGAGATGCATAGGTTAGAGGGATTAATAGGTAGAAAATGTAGGGATATGGGGGTAGGGCCTGGGTGGGATTGTGGTCGGTGCAGACTCGATGGGCCGAATGGCCTCTTTCTGTACTGTAGGGTTTCAAAAAAAAACTACTCCCTGTGGTAATGAATCCCACAGGCTCACCACTCTCTGGGTGAAGAAATGTCTCCTCACCTCTGCCCTAAATGGTCTACCCCGAATCCTCAGACTGTGACCCCTGGTTCTGGACACCCCCATCATCGGGAACATCTTCCCTGCATCTATCCTGCCGAGTACTGTTAGAATTTTATAGGTTTCTATGAGATTCCTCCCTCATTCTTCTGAACTCCAGCGAATACAATACCAACTGTCTCAATCTCTCCTCACACGTCAGTCATAGAAACTCTACAGTGCAGAAGAAGGCCATTCGGTCTATCGAGTCTGCACCGACCACAATCCCACCTAGGCCCTATCCCCCTAACCCCACATACTTACCCCACTAGTCCCTCTAACCTATGCATCCCAGGACACCAAGGGACAACTTACCACGGCCAATACGCCTAACCTGCACATCTTTGGAGTGTGGGAGGAAACCGGAGCACCCGGAGGAAACCCACGCAGACACGGGGAGAATGTGCAAACTCCGCACAGCTAGTGACCCAAGCCGGGAATCGAACCCGGGCCCCTGGCGCTGAGAGGCAGCAGTGCTAACCACTGTGCCACCCAATGTTAAACTTCTTACTGTGTTTACCCCAGTCCAACGTCGGCATCCCCACATCATGACCACCCAGTCCCGCCATGCCAGGACGGATAAATCGCTCTCCTGAACTCTGGCATGGTCCTGCTCAATGCGATCTTCACCCTCCCTTATCTTTGAGATCAAGACTTGTTTCTATTAATAACCAAACGGATGTTTCCCTTCCCGGAGAAACTCATCCCACGGGAGGACGGCCTGAACTGGGCTTTTGGGACTGATGGTCTTCCCAACTCTCTCATCTTCATTATCAGACGCTCCAGAGATGGGAATGTCCAAACACTGGACACAGCCACTGGGCAGAGCTTCGTTTCAGCCAGTAGTGCCAAGTCCGGAACTTCGTACAAGAACGAGTGCGTGGATTCCCAGGTCAGTGCTGAGTAAGTGCAGCTGGACAGTGGATGGCCCCTTCCAGCTCTTGGCAGGTGATTGGGTCAATCCCGTGGCCACTGGGGAGCTCTTCCCCTTCCCCTCCCCACACTGGGTGTCCTGGTTCATAATTTATCCCTCAATCAACATCACATGAACAGATAATTTGATTTATTATTGTCACATGTATTAGTATACAGCGAAAAGTATTGTTTCTTGCGAGCTATACAAAGCATACCGTTCATAGAGAAGGAAAGGAGTGCAGAATGTAGTGTTACAGTCACAGCCAGGGTGTAGAGAAAGATCCACTTAATATGAGGTAGGGGTCCATTCAAAAGTCTGACAGCAGCAGGGAAGAAGCTGTTCTTGAGTCGGTTGGTACGTGACCTCAGACTTTTGTATCTTTTTCCCGACAGAAGAAGGTGGAAGAGAGAATGTCCGGGGTGCGTGGGGTCCTTGATTATGCTGGCTGCTTTGCCGAGGCAGCGGGAAGTGTAGACAGAGTCAATGGTCAAGAGATCTGGTCATTATCACACTGCTGTCTGTGGGATCTTACTCTGCGCAAATGGCTGCCGAATTCCCTGAATTACCACAATGGCTACTCTTCAAAAATGGGGGAGGTGGGTAGTTTAGCTCAGTTGGCGGGACGGTTGGTTAGTGATGCAGAGTGACTCCAACAGCAAGGGTTCAAATCCCGCACTGGCTGAGGTGACCCATGAAGGCCCCACCTTCTCAAACTTGCCCCCCCCCCGCCCCGCCTGAGGTGTGGTGACCCTCGGGTAAATTAAGACCAGTCATCTCTCCCCCTCAAAGGGGAAAGCAGCCTAAGGTCACCTGGGACTGTGGTCGCTTTATTCTTCATAATGAAATATTTCATTGACAGTAAAGCACTGCAAAACATCCAGTGCTAATGAAAGGCGCTCTACAAATGCAAGTCTTCCTTCCATTTATACAGTTCTGCTGTATAAGCAGTACAATCCAAAATCCCAACCACTCGCTGTGTTTGAACTGAAATCCTGATTTCCTCATGGCCGATCTCCCTCAATCTCGCCGTCCCACGCTCTCCCCATATCCCTCAATTCCCGTCGCATCCAAGAATCTGTCTCAGCCTCCAATAAACCCCTTGATTGAGTGTCCACCGCTCCCTGGGGGGGAGAATTCCAAAAATTCATAACTTTCCGAGCGAGGAAATTTCTCACAGGACAGCACGGTGGCACAGCGGGTTAGCACTGCTGCCTCACAGCGCCAGGGACCCGGGTTCGATTCCCGGCTCGGGTCACTGTCTGTGAGGAGTTTGCACGTTCTCCCCGTGTCTGCGTGGGTTTCCTCCGGGTGCTCCGGTTTCCTCCCACAGTCCAAAGACGTGCAGGTTAAGTTGATTGGCCGTGCTAAATTGACCCTTAGTGTCAGGGGGGCTAGCTAGGGGTAAATGCATGGGGTTGTGGGGATAGGGCCTGGCTGGGATTGTGGTCGGTGCAGACTCGATGGGCCGAATGGCCTCCTTCTGCACTGTAGGGATTCTATGATCTCAGCCCAAAACGGCCGCTTCCTCATTCCCAGAACGAGGCCTTTATTCCGAGTTGTCCAGCCAGGAGAAAGAGAGTTTCTCAGCATTTACCCTGCAAGTGAACACACCCCACCCCCTCACCCCGCACCCCACCTCAGGAATCCCAATTCTCCCACCTCATCACACCCCCACTGAGGGAGAAGAAACTTCGGAAAACTAGAGATTGAAGTACAAATGGAGAATTGCATTGACATAGCGCCGCTCACAACAATGGAATTGCCCAAAGCACTTTACAGCCAATTAATTATGTTAGAAGTGCCGTCGTTCTCCTCAGGTAAGGAAGCACGGTGGCCATTTTGTGCACAGCAAGATCCCACCAACAGCAATACGATACTCAAGTCACCTGTGTTCACTCATGCTGGGCTGAGGGATAAAGCTACAATTGATAGACATTGGAGTCTTTGTGCATCAGTCGCTGAGAGTAAGCGTGCAGGTACAGCAGGCAGTAAAGACGGCAAATGGTATGTTGGCCTTCATAGCGAGAGGATTTGAGTATAGGGAGGGGGATGTTTTGCTGCAATTATATCGGGTGTTGGTGAGGTCAAACCTGGAGTATTGTGTGCAGTTTTGGTGTCCTTATCAGAGGAAGGATGTCCTTGCTATAGAGGGAGCGCAGCGAAGGTTTACCAGGCTGATTCCTGGGATGGCAGGTCTGTCATATGAGGAGAGACTGAGTCGGTTAGGATTATATTCACTGGAGTTTAGAAGAGTGAGAGGGGATCTCATAGAAACTTATAAAATTCTAACAGGGTTAGACAGGGTAGATTCAGAAAGAATGTTCCCGATGGTGGGGGGAGTCCAGAACTAGGGGTCATAGTTTGAGGACAAGGGATAAACCTTTTAGGACTGAGGTGAGGAGAAATTTCTTCACCCAGAGGGTGGTGAATGTGTGGAATTCACTCCCACAGAAAGTAGTTGAGGCCAAAACGTTGTGTGATTTCAAGAAGAAATTAGATATAGCTCTTGGGGCTAAAGGGATCGAGGGATATGGGGGGGAAAGGGAGGGATCAGGATATTGAATTTGGTGATCAGCCATGATCAAAATGAATGGCGGAGCAGGCTCGAAGGGCTGAATGGCCTCCTCCTGTTTCTAGTTTCGATAACGACAGAACACAGGAGAGGGTAGAAACTCTGTGGGGTTTATTTGCAGTCGAGGAGATTGTTTACAAAGATCACCGATGGGAAAGTTTTCGAAAAAAAGATAAAAGCACAAAGCAGGGTAGTCCCCACAGGTCAGTGGCTGCTGCCAAGTCCACGCTCCGCATTGTTCCAAACAAAGCCACTGACACGTGACCCTGATCAGACACATTCCACTGAGATTTCAAAGGCCAGCTGGTCAGATTTATCTGGGCCTTGTCCCGGTTTCCCTGGCTGTCTGTTCCTGTATCACCCCCATGGAAGTATCCCACAACTGTCAGGGAAGAGGTGATGAAATAAATCCAGATGTTCTGCGTTGCCGATCTTCCTTGGTGACGCTCCCAAGGAGAGTTTGGGATATTTGTGTCGGAACTGCCTGCGTTGTTGCTTAGGTCAGAGTTCTGTCTAACCTGACCGCTTAGTTACTCCCTCAGAGGGGCAATTAGGGCAAATATTACCCTCAATGTCAGCACAACGAAGGAGATAGTCATCGACTTCAGGAAGCGTAGTGGAGAACATGCCCCTGTCTACATCAACGAGGATAAAGTGGAAATGGTCGAGAGCTTCAGGTTTTTAGGTGTCCAGATCACCAACAACCTGTCCTGGTCCCCCCCATGCCGACACTATAGTTAAGAAAGCCCCACCAACACCTCTACTTTCTCAGAAGGCTAAGGAAATTTGGCATGTCAGCTACAACTCTCACCAACTTTTACAGATGCATCATAGAAAGCATTCTTTCTGGTTGTATCACAGCTTGGTATGGGGCTCCTGCTCTGCCCAAGACCACAAGGAACTGCAAAAGGTTGTGAATGTAGCCCAGTCCATCACGCAAACCAGCCTCCCATCCATTGACTCTGTCTATACTTCCCGCTGCCTCGTCAAAGCAGCCAGCATAATTAAGGATCCCACGCACCCTGGACATTCTCTCTTCCACAGGGAAAAAGATACAAAAGTCTGAGGTCACGTACCAACCGACTCAAGAACAGCTTCTTCCCTACTGCTGTCAGACTTTTGAATGGACCTACCTTGCATTAAGTTGATCTTTCTCTACACCCTAGCTATGATTGTAACACTACATTCTGCACTCTCTCCTTTCCTTCTCTATGAACGGTTTGCTTTATCCTAGCGCGCAAGAAACAATACTTTTCACTGTATGCTAATTCATGTGACAATAATAAATCAAATCAAATCATCCTATCAGGTGGAGGCTGATTACTCAGGGAACTTGCGTTAGATCAGCAGTGGATTATCAAAACCTTTCATTTTTGGGAAAAAGCCAGGTTATAAAAGATCAGAACTATCAATAGTAAATTAGCTGCATTTATTTTCTTCATACGTTTGACATTTCCCCGTTTAATGATTGGATCATAGAATCCCAGCAGTACAGAAGGAGGCCATTCAGCCCATCGAGTCTGCACTGACTCTCTAACGGGAAATCACACCCAGGCCCTTTCCCGTAACTCCACGTATTTACCCCGCCAATCCCCCAACCGACACGTCTTTGCTCACTAAGGGGCAATTTAGCATGGCCAATCCACTTGAACTGCACATCTTTGGACACCAAGGGGCAGTTTAGCATGGCCAATTCCCCCAACCTACACAACTTTGGACTGTGGGAGGAAACCCGAGCACCCGGAGGAAACCCACACAGACACGGGGAGAACGTGCAAACTCCACACAGACAGTGACCCCAAGCCGGGAATCGAATCCGGGTCCCTGGCGCTGTGAGGCAGCAGTGCTAACCCACTGTGCCATCCTGCAGATCAGCCCTGATCTTGTTGAATGCCCTAACCAATTTGAGGGGCTGAATGGCCTCCTCCTGTTCCTGTGTTTGGCTTGTGGGACCGGGGGCGGAGGGGGGGTCCAAAATTAAGCGTCCTGAATAGAAAGAACGCTTCTGTTGATTCCGAGAGTGAATTCAGGAGAAACTGCTTCATCCAGAGACTGGTGAGAACGTGGAAGCCGTCACCATAGGACAGATAGGGGGTGACACGGTGGTTAGCGCTGCTGCCTCACAGCGCCAGGGACCCGGGTTCAATTCCGGCCTCGGGTCACTGTCTGTGCGGAGTCTGCACGTTCTCCCCGTGTCTGCGTGGGTTTCCTCCGGGTGCTCCGGTTTCCTCCCACAGTCCGAAAGATGTACTGGTTAGGGGGATTGGCCGTGATAAATTGCCCCTTAGTGTCAGGGGGAACTAGCTGGGGTAAATGCTTGGGAAGAAGTCTCACAACACCAGGTTCAAGTCCAACAGGTGTCGTGAGACTTCTTACTGCGCCCACCCCAGTCCATCGCCAGCATCTCCACATGATAAATGCACGGGGTTACGGAGATAGGGCCTGGGTGGGATTGTGGTCGGTGCAGACTCGATGGGCCGAATGGCCTCCTTCTGCACTGTGGGGATTTGATGATACGACACAGGGACGGAAAGGCCCGGGAGAAGGTTCGTGTGAAGCGTATACATTAGCACCGAGTAGATGGGCTGAATGGCATTCAGTTGTTTCCGTGCAGCTTCTTCCTGGTGTACAGCAAAACTGCCCGGCCTGCGACCAGTTGACTGGGATCGTGTTGCCGGGACGGCTGGCTGAGGTTGCTGTGGAAACAGGACAGGTGGAGGGGGGAGAACAAGGCCCCACCTGCCAAATCCACACTCTTCATTCCAAAACACTCCCTACTTCCTGCTGGGTGTAAACTTTGCTCCATTTTCAAACCGGTTCTCTCAGGCTGGGGCACACCTGACTGAGCTAAAGGTGCCCTTGGGCCGACGGGAAGCTTTGTGTGTGCGCGTTTGCTTATCTTTCACATTTAAAAACAGCCCCACTTCAGTGGAATACCCGTCAAATGTAACGCTGGAGTTGAGGTGACACCTCGTCAAGTACACCTTCCTGAACTTCACCCAGTGAACCGAAGGTCGATGGAAGTTTTATAAATGGAGTGGGTCTGTATATGCCTCAAGTGAGTGGCAACCCAACCCCCCCACCCCCTCCAAGAGCCACACCATGGGTTCAATCAACTCCAACTCTGGCGACTTGAGCACAAAGTCTAGGCCGAAAGCCCAGTATTAAGAACAAAGAAAATTACAGCACAGGGACAGGCCCTTCGGCCCTCCAAGCCTGCACCGACCATACCGCCCGTCTGAACTAAAACCCCCTACCCTTCCGGGGACCGTATCCCTCCATTCCCATCCATTAAGGCAGTGCTGCACTGTCAGAGGTGCCGTCTTTCGATGAGGCATCAAACCTAGTCCCTGCCCAAGGGAGTGCTGTCCTGATTTGAACAGTGCTGTCACCTGTTCACAGAGGGGTCACGGTGGCACAGTGGGTTAGCACCGCTGCCTCACAACGCCAGGGACCCGGGTTCGATTCCCGGCTTGGATCACTGTATGTGTGGAGTTTGCATGTTTTTCCTGTGTCTGCGTGGGTTTCCTCCGGGTGCTCCCGTTTCCTCCCACAGTCCTTTGACAAGCTTTGACAAAGGGTCGTCTGGACTCGAAACGTCAACTCCTTACAGACGCTGCCAGACCTGCTGAGATTTTCCAGCATTTTCTCTTTTGGTTTCAGATTCCAGCATCCGCAGTAATTTGCTTTTGTCCGAAAGACGTGTTGGTTAGGGGTGCATTGGCCGCGCTAAATTCTCCCTCAGTGTAACCCGAACAGGCACCGGAGTGTGGCGACTAGGGGACTTTCACAGTCACTTCATTGCGGTGTTAATGTAAGCCCAGTTGTGACACTAATAAATAAACTAGAGTTCTCCAAGAGTCCTGGCCAACATTCCTCCCTCTAACAGGCCTGATGTAACCTTGTGGGGTGTACCTACACCACAAGGACCGCAGCAGTTTAAGGCGGCAATTCAACACCACCTTCAAGGGGCAATTAGTGATGGGCAATAACTGCTGGCCTAGCCAGCAATGCACAGATCCCAAGAATGAATGCATTTAAAAACAAAATCAGACACAAAGCATATTCTTGCTGCACAAGACACACTTAGCAACGATTACAAGAAAGACTAATTCATCGCTGCTGTGGCCAAATGGGCCATCTAAAATGGCGATTTGCAAAGCACTCTGGGACAATTGGGCAAGAAATAAAATGACCGGCTTCAGTTTAAAAGACAGAGATAAAACGGCTGCAACCCTGAGGAGTGAATACACAGGATATGTTTCATCTCCAGGATGAAAGAGACTTTCTGGTCACACTGGGTTGTTTACCAGATATAAGGGCACCGTGACCCCTTATTTAGGAGGAAGGTATGTGACCTATGTGCCTCCAGCACCTACAGACATGGCCGCTGGGGACACGCCCAGAGATCGGTGTGGCAGCACCTGATTGGACTCTTATCGATCAGGGTGATCAAGCCCTGATCGATTGATTGGCAATGGCCAAAAGGGGCGCGAAACCCAACGGGGTATAAAGGGCGCTGCGCAACCTGGAATCTCTCTCGCTGTCTCTCTCTCTGACCCCACGAACGAGCTACAACACCGGTGACCGTCGCCAGCGACGACCAGCACGAGGAGAGCCACCACACCCGAGAAGGAAGGAAGACCAGAGCCAGAGTGCCAGACCAGGCCAAAGGACCAGACCACGCAGAGGACGACCGAGACCAGCGCACAGATAAAGGCCAATATCTGCCTGGGTACGCGCCAGTCACACAAAGTTGAATTAAGGTCTTGTATTGGACTTGAACTCTAGTATTTTCCTCTAAGATAACTTATCGTTGGTTGGGTGGGTGATTATGGATTGTGTGGGTTTAAATAAATATTGGTTGTACTAATAAGATGTCTACTCGTAGTTATTTGTCCGCTGTATAAGGGTTAAAACAGACTGTGCGGCAGATAAGAGGCAACACTGCAAATCACTTGGAGTGCTACAGAGCGTTGGAAAGCATACAAGAAAGCAACAATATTTGTGAATTTTTGTCTGCAAAGCTGGTGGCCATTTTGCGCCAACGAGATCCGCCAACCTGAAGATAAAAGCGAAAGACTGCGGGCGCTGGAATCTGAAACAAAAAAGACAAAATGCTGGAAAATCTCAGCAGGTCTGACAGCATCCGTGGGGAGAGAGAATAGAGCCCACGTTTGGAGTCAGGATGGAAACATTGGCCCTATTCTATTTAGAAATGACATCGCTTCAGTGAAATGTTCTATTCTCTCGATGGAGCTTAGAAAGATGAGGAGGATCTCAGTGAAACTTACAGGATACTGAGAGGCCTGGATAGAGTGGACGTGGGGAAGAGAGTCGGAGAGACTCGGATCCGAGGGCACAGCCTCGGAGTAAAGGGACGACCCTTTAGAACCGAGATGAGGAGGAATTTCTTCAGCCAGAGGGTGGTGAATCTGTGGAATTCATCACCACAGAGGAGGCCGGGTCATTGAGTGTGTTTAAGACCGAGATAGATAGGTTCCCGATTGGTAAGGGGGGTCAAAGGTTCTGGGGAAAAGGCAGGAGAATGGAGTTGAGAAACGTATCAGCCATGATCGAATGGCGGAGCATGTAGGCAGATAATCGATGGGCCGAATGGTCTTATTCTGCTCCTACATCTTATGGTCCCTCCACAGATGCTGTCAGCCCTGCTGAGATCCGCCATCCCTAATTCATTGGAGGGGGGAAATTGATCCGACTACAAACCCGTGCCCCGGAAAGTGCTCAATCGCCACCCAGGTCAGTCCAATGTCAGCTGATCTCAGCAGGACAACTAGGCGGTGGCCTCGAGGTATTATCGCTAGACTATTAATCCAGAACTCAGCTAATGTTTTGGAGACCCGGGTTCGAATCCCGCCACAGCAGATGGGGGAAACTTGAATTAAATAAAAAATCTGGAATTAAGAATCTACTGATGACCATGAAACCAATGTTGGAAAAAGCCATCTGGGTCACTAATGTCCTTCAGGGAAGGAAATCTGCCGTCCTTACCCGGTCTGGCCTACATGTGACTCCAGAGTCACAGCAATGTGGTTGACTCTCAACTGCCCTCGGGCAACGAGGTATGGGCAATAAATGCTGGCCCAGCGACACCCATGTCCCACAAATGAATGGAAAAAAAATTTCACAGCCCTAAGGATTAGCAAGTGGGAATTTAACCAACACTGACTGTTGCCTATTGGACCACGTAATCGCAGAGCGAGTGAAGATAGACCTCTTGTTACTGGCCTTGAGGGAAAGCAGTATGTCCTTGTAGTGAGAGCGTGGTCAGCAGAGCAAGGGTTAATGAGAGGCTGGAAAAAGAGAACTGCCCATGATTTGATGTGGACAGTCACATGCTAGTAGACGATGGTAGAGTTGGGAAGGAGCTGGCATCGTGACTGTGTGCCCACATGTGGATATAGTCATAAGACCATAAGACATAGGAGCAGAATTAGGCCACTCGGCCCATCGAGTCTGCTGCACCATTCAATCATGGCTGATATTTTTCTCATCCTCATTCTCCTGCCTTTTCCCCGTAACCCCTGATCCCCTTATTAATCAAGAACCTATCTATCTCTGTCTTAAAGACACTCAATGACCTGGCCTCCACAGCCTTCTGCGGCAAAGAGTTCCTCAGACTCACCACTCTCTGGCTGAAGAAATTCCTCCTCATCTCTGTTTTAAAGGATCGTCCCTTTATCGTCATGGGTCACCACTGAACCGTTTAGGTTCAACTCCACCGGAAGGGTAGGGGTTTTTAGTTCACACAGGCAGCATGGTCGGTGCAGGCTTGGGGAGCTGACGGGTCTGTTCCTGTGCTGTAATTTTCTTTGTCTCCAGTCCTGATCTGTCTTGTAGCGCAGTGGTGACACTGACCATCTGGATATGTACAATATCCGCCATTTTAGCCAGATATTGATGGCCTAATGATGCCCACGGATCTGTACTCCAACACCGTCTAACCAACACCTTGTGCCCTTCAACAGTGCAGCGTGAGCTTTGGGAACTTGGGGTGGATGGGTACTGGGTTTAGCAGGGCGGCACAGTGGCTAACACTGCTGCCTCACAGCGCCAGGAACCCGGGTTCGATTTCCAGCTTGGATCACTGTCTGTGCGGAGTTTGCACGTCCTCCCCGTGTCTGCGTGGGTTTCCTCCGGGTGCTCCGGTTTCCTCCCACAGTCTGAAAGATGTGCTGGTTAGGGTGGATTGGCCATGCTAAATTCTGCCTCAGTGTACCCAAACAGACGCTGAAGTGTGGCGACTAGGGAATTTTCACAGTAACTTCATTGCAGTGTTAATGTAAGCCTGCTTGTGACACTAATAAATAAACTTTAATTTGGGTTCAGTATCTCATGCGGGGGGTGGCACTGTGGCCCTCCCTCATCACTGACCCTCTGACAGTGCAGCGCTCCCTCATCACTGACCCTCTGACAGTGCGGCGCTCCCTCAGCACTGACCCTCTGACAGTGTGGCACTCCCTCAGCACTGACCCTTTGACAGTGTGGCCCTCCCTCAGTACTGACCCTCTGACAGTGCGGCACTCCCTCAGCACTGACCCTCTGACAGTGCGGCGCTCCCTCAGCACTGACCCACTGACAGTGCGGCGCTCCCTCAGTACTGACCCTCTGACAGTGCGGCACTCCCTCAGTACTGACCCTCTGACAGTGCGGCACTCCCTCAGCACTGACCCTCTGACAGTGCGGCACTCCCTCAGCACTGACCCTCTGACAGTGCGGCACTCCCTCAGCACTGACCCTCTGACAGTGCGGCACTCCCTCAGTACTGACCCTCTGACAGTGCGGCACTCCCTCAGCACTGACCCTCTGACAGTGCGGCACTCCCTCAGCACTGACCCTCTGACAGTGCGGCACTCCCTCAGCACTGACCCTCTGACAGTACGGCACTCCCTCAGTCTCGCTCTGTGGAATGTCAGCCTAGATTTGGCTCACAAATCACTGGAGTGGGACTTGAACTCAACCTCTTGCCTCGGGAGGGAGGGAGCTGCCAACTTTACGGTTACCTCCATCGGCATTGTGGGAATGCAAGCCTTCCAAGTGCAGTGCGAGCTGTTCGGAATAGGAAGATCCCAGAGTCAGTGCCTTGTTTGCTGTGAGCTGGTCTTTGCCAAGAGGTTTATTTTATTCATTCGTGGGACACGGGCGTCACTGGCTGGGCCAGTATTTATTGCCCATCCCTAGTTGCCCTTTGAGGGCAGTTGAAAGTCAACCACATTGCTGTGGCTCTGGACCCACATGTAGGCCAGACCGGGTGAGGACGGCAGATTTCCTTCCCTAAAGGACATTAGTGAACCAGATGGGTTTTTCCGACAATGGTTCCATGGTCATCAGTAGATTCTTAATTCCAGATTTTTTTTCATTGAATTCAAATTCCACCATCTGCCGTGGCGAGATTCGAACCCGGGTCCCCAGAACATTAGCTGAGGTCAAACTACACACTGAAGGTTCACGGTCAAATCCTCATGCACAAATAACAACCTCCCTTGGGGTGAGGCCTGAGGGGTGACCGGGGGAAACAGGCCCACCCCTCGGACTGAGATCACCTCCATCTCCCGGTGACCTCCAGAAAGGTCAGCACTGCTGCCCTGAACTCAGCTGTGATAGGGAGCAGACAGCAGGGATTGGTTATTTACAAGTGAAGAGAGAGAGAGAGCCAGAGAAAGAGAGAGAGAGAGAGCCAGGGAAAGAGAGAGAGAGGGAGAGCCAGAGAAAGAGAGCGAGAGAGAGAGCACCAGGCAGAGAGAGCGAGAGAGAGAGAGAGAGCGCGCCAGGCAGAGAGAGAGAGAGAGAGAGAGAGAGAGCGCCAGGCAGAGAGAGAGAGAGGGAGCGCCAGAGAGAGAGAGAGAAGGAGCGCCAGAGAGAGAGAGAGAGGGAGCGCCAGAGAGAGAGAGAGAGAGGGAGCGCCAGAGAGAGAGATAGAGGGAGCGCCAGAGAGAGAGAGAGATAGAGGGAGCGCCAGAGAGAGAGAGAGATAGAGGGAGCGCCAGAGAGAGAGAGAGAGAGAGAGAGGGAGCGCCAGAGAGAGAGAGAGAGAGAGAGAGGGAGCGCCAGAGAGAGAGAGAGAAGGAGCGCCAGAGAGAGGAGAGAGAGGGAGCGCCAGAGAGAGAGAGAGAGAGAGAAGGAGCGCCAGAGAGAGAGAGAGAGAGAGAAGGAGCGCCAGAGAGAGAGAGAGAGAGAGAGAGAGGGAGCGCCAGAGAGAGAGAGGGAGAGAGGGAGCGCCAGAGAGAGAGAGGGAGAGAGGGAGCGCCAGAGAGAGAGAGGGAGAGAGGGAGCGCCAGACAGAGAGAGGGAGAGAGGGAGCGCCAGAGAGAAGGAGAGAGGGAGCGCCAGAGAGAGGAGAGGGAGAGAGGGAGCGCCAGAGAGAGGGAGAGGGAGCGCCAGAGAGAGGGAGAGGGAGCGCCAGAGAGAGGGAGAGGGAGCGCCAGAGAGAGGGAGAGGGAGCGCCAGAGAGAGGGAGAGGGAGCGCCAGAGAGAGGGAGAGGGAGCGCCAGAGAGAGGGAGAGGGAGCGCCAGAGAGAGGGAGAGGGAGCGCCAGAGAGAGGGAGAGGGAGCGCCAGAGAGAGAGAGAGCGACAGAGAGAGAGAGAGCGACAGAGAGAGAGAGAGCGCCAGAGAGAGAGAGAGCGACGAGAGAGAGAGAGCGCGAGAGAGAGAGAGCGACAGAGAGAGAGAGAGCGACAGAGAGAGAGAGAGCGACAGAGAGAGAGAGAGCGACAGAGAGAGAGAGAGCGACAGAGAGAGAGAGAGCGACAGAGAGAGAGAGAGCGACAGAGAGAGAGAGAGCGACAGAGAGAGAGAGAGCGACAGAGAGAGAGAGAGCGACAGAGAGAGAGAGAGCGACAGAGAGAGAGAGAGCGACAGAGAGAGAGAGAGCGACAGAGAGAGAGAGCGACAGAGAGAGAGAGAGCGACAGAGAGAGAGAGAGCGACAGAGAGAGAGAGAGCGACAGAGAGAGAGAGAGCGACAGAGAGAGAGAGAGCGACAGAGAGAGAGAGAGCGACAGAGAGAGAGAGAGCGACAGAGAGAGAGAGAGCGACAGAGAGAAGAGAGCGACAGAGAGAGAGAGCGACAGAGAGAGAGAGAGCGACAGAGAGAGAGAGAGCGACAGAGAGAGAGAGAGCGACAGAGAGAGAGAGAGCGACAGAGAGAGAGAGAGCGACAGAGAGAGAGAGAGCGACAGAGAGAGAGAGAGCGACAGAGAGAGAGAGAGCGACAGAGAGAGAGAGAGCGACAGAGAGAGAGAGCGACAGAGAGAGAGAGAGCGACAGAGGAGAGAGAGCGACAGAGAGAGAGAGAGCGACAGAGAGAGAGAGAGCGACAGAGAGAGAGAGAGCGACAGAGAGAGAGAGAGCGACAGAGAGAGAGAGAGCGACAGAGAGAGAGAGAGCGACAGAGAGAGAGGAGAGCGACAGAGAGAGAGAGAGCGACAGAGAGAGAGAGAGCGACAGAGAGAGAGAGAGCGACAGAGAGAGAGAGAGCGACAGAGAGAGAGAGAGCGACAGAGAGAGAGAGAGCGACAGAGAGAGAGAGAGCGACAGAGAGAGAGAGAGCGACAGAGAGAGAGAGAGAGCGACAGAGAGAGAGAGAGAGCGACAGAGAGAGAGAGAGCGACAGAGAGAGAGCGAGAGCGACAGAGAGAGAGAGAGCGACAGAGAGAGAGAGAGACAGAGAGAGAGAGAGAGCGACAGAGAGAGAGAGAGCGACAGAGAGAGAGAGAGCGACAGAGAGAGAGAGAGCGACAGAGAGAGAGAGAGCGACAGAGAGAGAGAGAGCGACAGATATAGCAGGGCTGAGAGAGTGGAAAAGGCAATGTTAAGCCAACACTTGCTCCAGCATCCAACAACTGTCAAGGTCACCCGATAAGGATCAGTCCCTCCCTGGAACCAAATGCAGGGAAGCAGACAAAGCTTTCATTGTCCAGTTTCAGCCTGGGACCAGGCACCTTAACCCTCTGCCTGCCAAAGCCCAGCATTCCCAATTCCTGCCCCCCATTACTAAAGGTGCCGCCTCCCTCACCTGCGTGGCAGGCACCTCCCACCCAAGTGGCAGTCATTCGACACCGCAGCGGGGCTATTTGACTGCAGTAGGCATCAATCTGTTGGGAAAGGGCATGATTTCCTGCCTCAGCTCTCTGATTGCACACTTCCATGGATCCTGACGTGACGTCTCTGCCTTTGCTCCCTAGAAATTATATACCCATTTTTCCCGGGGAAGCAAAGACCCCCTGTTAAAAGTAGAAGAACGATAGCAGCCAGACAGGAGGAAGATGGACTGTAAACACAACGTGTTACTAAAGCTTTCAACACCTCATCAAGTCGGGAAGGCAGTGGCACAGTGGAACTGTCACCAGACGAGTGATTCAGAGACTTCGGGCCATGCTCCAAGGGCCCGGGTTCGAATCCCACCACCCCAGATTGCACAATTCAAAGTCTAATGATGACCATGTCATGATGACCAATAATTGATAAATCAGCATCCTGGCAATGACCAATGACTGAACTGCCCTCGCTACATAAACACAGTGGCTCCAAGAGCAGGTCAGAGGCTGGGAATCCTGCAGTGAGTAACTCACCTCCTGACTCCCCCCAAAGCCTGTCCACCATCTACAAGGACACAAGTCAGTGATGGAATATTCCCCACTTGCCCGGATGGGTGCGGCTCCAACAACACAAGGACCTCAATAGCATCCAGGACAAAGCAGCCCCGCTAGAATGGTCACCCCATCCACAAACATTCACTCCCTCCACCACCGACGCACAGCGGCAGCAGTGTACACCAACTGCAGGATGCACTGCAGCAACTCAACAAGGCACCTTCGAAACCCACGACTGCTACCGTCCAGAAGGACAAGGGCAGCAGGAGCACGGGAAGACCACCGCACACCATCCTGACTCGGAAATATAGCGGCCGTTTCTTCACTGTGGCTGGGTCAAAATCCTGGAACTCCCTCCCTAACAGCACCATGGGAGTACCTGCACCTTGGAGACTGCAGCGGTTCAAGATGGTGGCTCATCCACCACCTTCTCAAGAATCATAGAGTCCCGACAGTGCAGAAGGAAGCCTGCTAAGTCCCTTCAAGCTTGCACTGATCACAATCCCACCCAGGCCCTATCCCTGTAACCCCACATATTTACCCTGCTAATCCCCCTGACGCTAAGGGGCAATTTAGCATGGCCAATCCACCTAAACTACATCTTGGGTCACTAAGGGGCAATTTAGCATGGCCAATCCACCTAACCTACACATCTTTGGACTGTGGGAGGAAACTGGAGCACCCAGTGGAAACCCATGCAGACATGGGGAGAACGTGCAGATTCCACACAGTCACCTGACGCCAGAATTGAACCCGGGTCCCTGGCGCTGTGAGGCAGCAGTGCTAACCACCGTGCCACCCACCCCCCCCCAAAGGGCAGTTAGGGGTGGGCAATAGATGCTGGGTCCAGCCAGTGATGCCCACATGCTGAAAATTAAAAGTGATTTTTAACTGCAGCACCTGTTAGTGGGTTTGAAGGAGCCGGTTAAAGGAAGGGAGAGAGAGAGAGAGCAGAGAGGTTTAGACAGGGGTTTGAGCAGAGAGGTACGGAGAGAGAACCAGAGGGATCAGGCACAGCAGAACGATGGAAATCAGGGATGTGCAAGAGGCCAGGATTGGAGGAGCACCAAGATCTCGGAGGAGTGCGTGGCTGGGGGATCAGAGAGAGGGATCGAGGGCATGGAGTGTGTGTAAAACACAGAGGTGAATTTTAACTTTAAGTGCTTGCTGGATCTGCGGTCGAGCGCTGGGCTGTGTGTTCCTGCAGGACAACAGGGTCATGTGGAGTATGTGCTGACTGCGCAGAAACCCACACTGATCCCTGTCCAAAAACTGTAGTTGATGCATCAAATTTGAGTGTTGACTTTTAAAATGCCACATTAATTAGCCTGGGACTGGTGCGGGCGCCCAGATAAATGAACACATAGAGTGAGAAGAATCCATCCAAATAAAACTGAAATCACAGAGGAACTAGGTCAGAAATCAGAATGACACCAACAGCTGTGGGCTTCATCTCACTCCACCCTTTCCCGTGTGGGCGGCACGGTGGTGAGCGCTGCTGCCTCACAGCTCCAAGGACCCCGGTCTGATTCCCGGCTTGGGTCACTGTCTGTGCGGAGTCTGCACGTTCTCCCCGTGTCTGCGTGGGTTTCCTCCCACACTCCAAAGATGTGCAGGTTAGGTGGATTGGCCATGCTAAATTGTCCCTTAGTGTCCAAAGATGTGCAGGTTAGGTGGATTGGCCATGCTAAATTGTCCCTTAGTGTCCAAAGATGTGCAGGTTAGGTGGATTGGCCATGCTGAATTGCCCCTTAGTGTCCAAAGATGCAGGTTAGGTGGATTGGCCATGCTGAATTGCCCCTTAGTGTCCAAAGATGCAGGTTAGGTGGATTGGCCATGCTAAATTGTCCCTTAGTGTCCAAAGATGTGCAGGTTAGGTGGATTGGCTATGCTAAATTGTCCCTTAGTGTCCAAAGATGTGCAGGTTAGGTGTAGGGATTTTATGATTTCTACGATTCACACTGCAATGAAGTTATTGTGTAAATCCCCTAGTCACCACACTCGGGCGCCTGTTCGGGTACACTGAGGGAGAATTTAGCACGGCTAATGCACCCTAACCAGCACGGTTTTCGGACCACGGGAGGAAATCGGAGCACCCGGAGGAAACCCACGCAGACTCCACACAGTGACCCAAGCCGGGAATCGAACCCGGGTCCCCGACACTGCGAGGCAGCAGTGCTAACCACTGTGCCATTTAAATGGTGGGTATGAGATCCGACAATTCCATTTATTTGAACACTTCTGTCCTCGTTTTGTCTCTCGAATCATCCCCCTCTTTATTTCGAACTATCAAAGGAACAGTGCGTCGTGTAACGTGACACCGTCTCTGCCTTTGTTCTGGCAGCTGCTACCAGACACCCAGTCCTGTTCCCCCAACCCCCACCTCGATCCCCACTCCACCCAAACGTACCTGCTGACCCACCGCGGCGCCCAGTTCAGCCACCCCTCAGTTTTGCATTTACGTCACTGCACCTACACGGAGGGGCCAGGAGGTGAACTTATATAAAATATTTATTTTCATTCCGTTCATTTTCTTCACTGTTCATAGCTGTTGTGTTTTCCTTGTAATGTCACTACATTCTACTTTCTAAGGAGACGAAGGAAATTTGGCATGTCCGCTACAACTCTCACCAACTTTTACAGACGCATCATAGAAAGCATTCTTTCTGGTTGTATCACAGCTTGGTCTGGGGCTCCTGCTCTGCCCAAGACCACAAGGAACTACAAAAGGTCGTGAATGTAGCCCAATTCATCACGCAAACCAGCCTCCCATCCATTGACTCTGTCTACACTTCCCACTGCCTCGGCAAAGCAGCCAGCATAATTAAGGACCCCACGCACCCTGGACATTCACTCTTCCACCTTCTTCCGTCGGGAAATAGATACAAAAGTCTGAGGTCACGTACCAACCGACTCGAGAACAACTTCTTCCCTGCTGCTGTCAGACTTCTGAATGGACCTACCTTGTATTAAGTTGATCTTTCTCTACACCCTAGCTACCAGACACCCAGTCCTGTTCCCCCAACCCCCTAGCTATGACTGTAACACTACATTCTGCACCCTCTCCTTTCCTTCTCTATGAACGGTCACTGCCTGTGTGGAGTTTGCACATTCTCCCAGTGTCTGCGTGGGTTTCCTCCGGGTGCTCTGGTTCCCCCCCACAGTCCGAAAGATGTGCGGGTTAGGTTGATTGGCCGTGCTAAATTGCCCCCAGTGTTAGGGGGATTAGCGGGGTGATGGGAATAGGGTCTGGGTGGGATTGTGGTCGGTACGGACTCGATGGGCTGAATGGCCTCCTTCTGTACTGTTGGGATTCTATGAGAGGGTGGTGAATGTGTGGAATTCACTCCCACAGAAAGTAGTTGAGGCCAAAACATGGTGTGATTTCAAGAAGAAATTAGATATCGCTCTTGGGGCTAAAGGGATCTCGGGAAATGGGGAGAAGGTGGGGATCAGGATATTGAATTTGATGATTAGCCATGATCAGAGTGAATGGACGCAGTAGACTCGAAGGGCCGAATGGCCTCCTCCTGTTTCTAGTTTCTCTGTTTACAAATTTCTCTTTTTCCCATCAGACATCTTTCGCATCTTCAGAATGTCCTGAAGCATTTTACAGTCAATGAGTGATGCGGAAAACGTGGACATTGTGGCTTCGGAGCTAATGGACCCTTTCACCTCTGGAGCTGCTGTCAATGCGAGTTAGATCACGGAGCTGCCACTGTGGGAGCGAGGTTTGGATTCACTCCATGGACCAACTGGATTAACAAATATTTCAAAGGGTGTGGGTGTTGCTGGCTCGGTCACCATTTATTACCCATTCCTAATTGCCCCTCGAGAAGGTGGTGGTGAGCTGCCAATAAACAAAGAACAGTACAGCACAGGAACAGGCCCTTCGGCCCACCATGCCTGCACCAATCATGTTGTCCTACCTAGACCAACCGCCTGTATTCTATTCCCCATCAGTTCATGTGCCTATCCAGGTAAGTCATAAATGTCACTAACGTAACTGCTTCAACCATTTGGCAGCGCATTCCAGGCCCCCACCACCCTCTGTGTAAAAAAAACTTCCCCCACACATCTCCACTGAACCTTCCCCCCCCCCTCGCCTTGAACTTGTGCCCCCTTGTAATTGTCATTTCTGCCCTGGGAAAAAGATTCCAACTGTTCACCCTATGCCCCTCATAATTTTATCAACTTCTATCAGGTGGCACGGTGGCGCAGTGGTTAACACTGCTGCCAGGAACCCGGGTTCGATTCCCGGCTCGGGTCACTGTCTGTGTGGAGTTTGCACGTTCTCCCCGTGTCTGCGTGGGTTTCCTCCGGGTGCTCCGGTTTCCCCCCACACTCGAAAAATGTGCGGGTTCGGTTGATTGGCCATGCTAAATTGCCCTTAGTGTCCCGGGAGGCGTAGGTTAGAGGGATTGGTGGTTAGAGGGATTGGAGGGTTGTCGGGGCAGGCTCGATGGACCAAATGGCCTCCTTCTGCCTGCACTGTAGGGATTCTATGAGGTTGCCGCTCAGCCTCAGTCTTTTCAAGGAGAATAATCCCAGTTTATTCAATCTCTCTTCTTGAACCCGCTGCAGTCCGGGTGCTCCGGTTTCCTCCCACAGTCCAAAAATGTGCGGGTTAGGTGGATTGGCTGTGCTAAATTGCCCGAGTGTCAGGGGAACTAGCTAGGGTAAATGCATGGGGTCATGGGGGATTGGGCCTGGGTGGGATTGTAGTCAGTGCAGACTCGATGGGCCAAATGGCCTCCTTCTGCTCAGTCAGGATGGGCGAGTGGCTCGGAGGGGAACTTGCAGTGGTGGTGGTGTTCCCATGTATCTGCTACCCTTGTCCTTCTAGATGGAAGCGATCCCGGATTTTGGAAGGTGCTGTCTTAAGGAAAATGGGAGGATAGGGTGGATGCCACGTCCCAGTATTTTGATGAGCAGCAGGAGAACTTGTCATCCCTTCATCCTGGCTCAGGACACAAAACTACCCAAGTCTGAGCAACCTCTGGGGATGAAGTGCCACAGCGGGTGTGAGACACTGGGCTGTGTAGAATAATTCTGGGAACATTATGGTTTATCTCACTCAATACTAGCCCCGATTTGGAACAGACGAGTGAGGAGAGTGCTTGTCATCCTCCACACCATTAACCAGTGTTGTTACTACCTCCCCTTTGAAGTCAATCCACTGTCTTAGTTTTGATGCAACCTCACACGTTAACCCCGTGTCTTTCTCCCTCCACAGATGGGGTCAGCCTTCCTCCCAGCATTCTCTGCTTATCTATTTCAGTGCCGGCTAGTCTACGTCAGAAGCACACACCCCGACAACGTCCTGGTAAAGACACGGACACAAAACTCCTACCAACAGTTGCTATTTACCTCTGGAAGGATAATACAGACAGCAACAAGCACGCCAATCAAATCTGTCCAGAATCTGGTCACCTCAGTAAATGCTGGGACAGCTCTACGTGAATCGTAGAATCCCTTCAATACAGCAGGAGGCCATTCGGCCCATCGAGCCTGCACCAATAACAATCTCACCCCGATCCTATCCCCGTAACCCCACATTTCTGCTCTGTTTAAGGCATTTAAGGGCGGCACGGTGGCACAGTGGTTAGCACTGCTGCCTCACAGCGCCAGGGACCCGGGTTCCATTCCCGGCTTGGGTCACTGTCTGTGTGGAGTTTGCACGTTCTCCCCGTGTCTGCGTGGGTTTCCTCCGGGTGCTCCGGTTTCCTCCCACAGTCCAAAAGACGTGCTGGTTAGGGTGCATTGGCCGTGCTAAATTCTCCCTCAGTGTGCCCGAACAGGCGCTGGGGTGTGGCGACTAGGGGACTTTCACAGCAACTTCATTGCAGCGTTAATGTAAGCCGACTTGTGACACTAATAAACAAACTGAAACTGTTATTCCCCTGACACTAAGGGGCAATTTACCATGACGAATCTCCCTAACTTACATATTTTTGGACTGTGGGAGGAAACCGGAGCACCCGGAGGAAACCCACGCAGACACGGGGAGAACGTGCAGACTCCACACAGACGGTGACCGAGGCTACTCGTTAAATATGTTTACATCACAGGTAGATAGATCTCTGATCAATAAGGGAATTAAGGGTTATGGGGAGCGGGCGGGTAAGTGGAACAAAACCACCATCAGATCAGCCATGATCTTATTGAATGGCGGGGCAGGCTCGAGGGGCTAGATGGCCTACTCCTGCTCCTATTTCTTATGTTCTTATGTCTTATGACCAGAGGGCGGGAATCGAACCCGGCTCCCTGGCGCTGCGAGGCAGCAGTGCTAACCACTGTGCCGCCCTCCAATGTTGTCACCAAGGGCCCTCGAGGGAAAAAAATCTGCCATCCTTGCCCGGCCTGGCCGACAACGTACCCTTGTTCCACTTGGCCATATTAGCCCTGCCTCCCCTCCCCAGATCCCCCCCCACCCCAATCGCCCCCACATCACGTGCTTCTCTCTCAACTGCCCCTCTGAAATATCCTCACCAGATCCCCAAACCACGGCAGAAAATGAAGCAGTGTGGGTGCATCCTCACACCACCGGGCCTGCGGCGACTCAAGAAGGCAGCTCGCCACCGCCTTAAAGGGACAATCAGTGACGTTCTCAACCCGTGAACTTAGAGGAAAGAAACCTACCCAAAAACATCACAATGCCCATTATCACATGATCCTAACTTGTTCTCCGATACCGTGACTAACTCCCATTTGGGTGCGTGCACAGGATGCTACATCCTGCTCCCTGTGCCTTGCACCCCAACGGCATCTCGCCCAAGTGAATTTGAACTTTGGTCACAGCAGATGCCAGAATCTGGCTGGAGAGGGTGTCGGGGGAGGAAGGGTTAAGCTTTTTTTCTTCTTGTGTGTGTGTATATTGTTTGGTTGCGAGTACAACTTAGCAAAGGCCAGCACAGAAATAAAAGACAAAACCCCCTACACACTGCACTAAACAAATACAATGTTTGTCTCGCAAAGAACACTCCAGGCTGCACACGTTTGTATTCATGCAAATTGGCTTCGGGGATCAAGTGCCACATTCAAGTGAGTTGGATCAATTCCAGGAGGTATGAAAATTCCTGTCACACTCAACCAAAACTGCGGCCCCGAGTTCCTGGTTACAAAATGCCCAACCCATGTCTGTAACAGACAAGCCTCCGCAGCTAGGCCTCATCTGCCAAAGCTCACCTGCACACGCAAACCTGCTCAACATTTTCATAGAATCCCTACAGAGCAGGAGGAGGCCATTCAGCCCATCGAGTCTGCACCGACCACAATCCCACCCAGGCCCTATCCCCGTAACCCCACATATTCACCCTGCTAATCCCTCTAACCTACGCATTGCGGGACACTAAGGGGCAATTTAGCACAGCCAATCCACCTAACCCGCACATCTTTGGACTGTGGGAGGAAAGCGGAGCACCCGGAGGAAACCCACGCAGACACGGGGAGAATGTGCAGACTCCACACAGACAGTGCCCCAAACCGGGAATCGAACCCAGGTCCCTGGAGCTGTGAGGCAGCAGTGCTAACCACTGTGCCACCCTCAAATATTTATAGAAGGGAATGACAGAGTGGTTGAAGCACAGACTGAGGCCACTCGGCCCATTAGTTCCCAACCAGCTCCCTGCAACGTACCTTGTTCCGCTTGGCCAAATTAGCCCTGCAATCTTTTCTCTCCAAATAATGATCCAATTCTCCTCTGAAAGCCTCAGTTGAAACTGCCTCCTCACAGCGGGCAGATATTCCAGATCCTATACCACTCGTTATTTTTTCCCCACAGTATGTGGGCGCCACTGGCCAGGTCCAGCATTTATCACCCACCCAGAGTTGCCCCTTGACGTAGTGGTGGTGGTGAGCTGTCTTCTTGAACCCGCTGCACTCCGTGTGGTGTAGGTACACCCACAGTGCTGTTGGGAAGGCGCTACAAAAATGCAGGCCTTGCTTTTGATGAGGAACTGATTGTAGCACAGGAAGCTCATCGCAATTAAGAAGAGCAGAAAGAATTCTCCAATACCTCCGGGCATCACAGCGAGACGGCCCAGGGGTAGGGCGCTGAAGGACCCTCAAGGATAAAGGAGAAAACAAGAGTAGGAACAACCTTGTATTTCCATTGCACTTTCCACGGCTTCAGGCCACCTGCAAGTGCTTTGCACTTTTGGATTGCAACGTGGGAAACGCAGCTGCCAGCCGGACACAGCAAGATCCCACTAACAGCAATGTGATAAATCATAGAATCCCCACAGTGCAGAAGGAGACCATTTGGCCCATCGAGTCTGCACTGACCACAATCCCACCCTATCCCCTTAACCCCACATAGGTGGCATGGTAGCAGTACGAACCACTGCTACCTCTCAGTGCCAGGGACCTGGGTTCGATTCCTGCCTTGGGTCACTGTCAGTGTGGAGTCTGCAACATTCTCCCTGTGTGGGTTTTCTCTGGGTGCTCCGGTTTCCTCCCACTGTCCAAAAGATGTGCAGGTTAGGGTACATTGGCCGTGCTAAATTCTCCCTCAGTGTACCCGAACAGGCGCCGGAGTGTGGCGACTCGGGGATTTTCACAGTAACTTCTTTGCAGTGTCAATGTAAGCCTCCCCGTGACACTAATGACTAAACTCAAACTTATTTACCAGTTTGAGTTTAGTTATTAGTCTCACGGGGAGGCTTACATTCACACTGCAAAGAAGTTACTGTGAAAATCCCCGAGTCGCCACACTCCGGCGCCTGTTCGGGTACACGGAGGGAGAATTTAGCATGGCCAATGCACCCTAACCAGCACGTCTTTCGGGACTGTGGGAGGAAACCGGAGCGCCCGGAGGAAACCCACGCAGACACGGGGAGAACATGCAAACTCCACACAGACAGTGACCCAAGCCAGGAATCGAACCCGGGTCCCTGGTGCTGTGAGGCAGCAGTGCTAACCACTGTGCCACCGTGCTATCCTAAGGGACTGGCTAAAGAAATTCATCACTGGATGAAAATCTCTCCACAACTCTCTTTCGCTCCTAATGTGTCTGTTTCTCTCTCCCAATCCCCATTTGCTTCCCACGTCAGAACCTCCATCTCTATGTCTGAAACCCCCCTCATACCTTTGTTACTCATTGACACACACCTTGCTGGCCTCCCATATTCTACAAACAGGAGATCCCCAAAACTCTGCATGACTGTATCCTCACACTAGGTTATAGGGCTGGCACGGTGGCACAGTGGTTAGCACTACTGCCTCACAGCGCCAGGGACCCGGGTTCGATTCCGGCCTCGGTCTATGCAGAGTCTGCACATTCTCCTCGTGTCTGCGTGGGTTTCCTCCGGGTGCTCCAGTTTCCTCCCACACTCCAAAGACGTGCGGGTTAGGTTGACTGGCCAATGCGCAAGTACCCCTTAGTGTAAGGGTATTAGCAGGGTAAATGCATGGGGTTATGGGAATAGGGCCTGGGTGGGATTGTGGTCAGTGCAGACCCGAAGGGCTGAATGGTCTCCTTCTGCACTGTAGGGATCCTATGAAGTCCTGTTCGTCCATCATTCCTGTGTTCGCTGACCAAGATTAGTTCCCGATTTGAAGATTCCCAGTGCAGCGACATGACCCTCTGTTTGTTGACCTCACCAGGACAGCTGGGATGCTGCCAATGGTCTTCATTGCCCCTCATTGTGGAGGGGAAGGGCGGGGCAATATTAGCCCAAGGTGCGGGCATGTGGATAGTGAGCACAGAATGGATGCTGCTACAGTCGAATAGCCTGATGGCACTCGGGGTCCTGATATCATAAAGATATCGGGAGCGACTGACGTCTGTGGGAGAGGGGGGGGGGGGGGGGGACGGAAAAGAAAACCGAGAGAAGAAGACAGACTTGCATTTCTATAGCACCTAACACGACCTCAGGATGCCTCCAGAGTGACCAATTTGCACGCAGCATATCAAGATACCATATACACCAGGGTCAGATCCAGTCTCCAGAGGCAGGACTTGGAGAGGCGATAGCCTAGTACTATCGCTAGACTATTAATCCAGAAGAAACTCAGCTAATGTTCTGGGGACCCGGGTTCGAATCCCGCCTCGGCAGGCGGTGGAATTTGAATTCAATAAAAAAAATCTGGAATTAAGAATCTACTGATGACCATGAAACCATTGCCGATTGTCGGAAAAACGCATCTGGGTCACTAATGTCCTTTAGGGAAGGAAATCTGCCGTCCTTACCCGGTCTGGCCTACATGTGACTCCAGAGCCACAGCAATGTGGTTGACTCTCAACTGCCCTCCAAAGGCAACTAGGGATGGGCAATAAATGCTGGCCCAGCCAGCGACGCCCATGTCCCACGAATGAATTTAAAAAAAACTTGAACCCACGACCTTTGGGGACAGAGGTCACCGAGCCCTGGCACCGAGGCGGAGAATTCAGAAAATTCCTGCGATCGCCAGTCACGTTGGCAGCTGCCCAGGTCTTGAGGAAGGTGGGAACGCTGCCAGCTAGAATCTTGTGCACAAGTGTGCGTTCCTCACTCGAGGTCATCGTACGGTTCTGAGAGAGTTATTGGGTGTGAGGCGGCCAATCGATTTTGAATGGAAAGTAAGGCGGCCAATGGGAGTTTGTACTGAGAACGCAATGAGCGGGAACGGTGTCGAGTCCGTGTGTGTGTGTGTGTGTGTGTGTGTGTGTGTGTGTGTGTGTGTGTGTGTGTGTGTGTGTGTGTGGGGGGGGGGGGGTTGGCAGGGAGTCACACAGCATATCCAATACAGGATCCAATTACCCCAATGTAAACCCTCTACAGTCCCAGCATTCAGACCAAACGCTTGATAAAAGATTTACACCTTCAGAGGGGGGGAAAGAAACCCCACAAATACTTACATTTCTACAGCCTCTTTCACGGGGGATGCCCCAAGGTGCCTGACAGCCAATACTCTACTTTCTGAAGTGGAGTCCCTGTTGGAATGTCTGAAATGTGGCAGCTCCCACAAACAGCAACGCGATTAACACCAGTGAATCAAGCTTAGTCTCTGAGGAAGTCAGACCGACTCAAAACATTAACTCTATAATTCTCTGTCCACAGATAGAAGCATAGAATCGCTACTGTGCAGGAGGAGGCCATTCAGCCCATCATGTCTGGACTCTCAGACAGAGCACCCCCTGTCCTATCCCCGTAACCCCACACATTTACCCCGCTAATCCACCTAACCCGCACATTTTTGGACTGTGGGAGGAAACCAGAGCACCCGGAGGAGACCCACGCAGACACGGGGAGAGCGTGCAGACTCCACACAGACAGTGACCCAAGCCGGGAATCGAACCTGGGTCCCTGGCGCTGTGAGGCAGCAGTGCAAAGCACCGTGCCTAACATGTGACAGGTCGGCACACTGCAAGCCCAAGTGGAATGTGTTAAACCGACCGGGGAACCCGGCTCCCCTGCCCCACTCCACGAAGAACAAGCAGAAGCAACTCTCTCTCTGTTTAAGGAGCTCAGTTATGATGTATTTTTCCTCAAGCTGGGAATCTCTTGTCTCAGATTATCCCACTGTGCGTCTATTTGAGGTACGGGTCCATACTGTACGTCTGTGGCACCTTCACTCCCCGCCTCCCTCTCTCCCCCCGCACCCCCTCCTTCCCCAGCGCTACCACTCTCTGTGGGTTCCTCCCCTCTCTATCCCATCGGTCACACTAATCTACCCTCAGCCCTTGCAGGCTCCATGCGCTTCAATGATGCTATCGGGTGTCAGTATAAAAGTAGAGAAGTGTTGTTGCGATTGTACAGGGTGTTGGTGAGACCACATCTGGAGTATTGCGTCCAGTTTGGGTCTCCTTATTTGAGCAAGGATGTGGTGGCATTGGAGGCAGTTCAGAGGAGGTTCACCAGATTGATTCCAGGCTGGCACAGTGGGTTAGCACTGCTGCCTCACAGCGCCAGGGACCCGGGTTCGATTCCCGGCTTGGGTCACCGTCTGTGCGGAGTCTGCACGCTCTCCCAGTGCCTGCATGGGTTTCCTCCGGGTGCTCCGGTTTCCCCCCCCCAACAGTCCAAAGATGTGCAGGTTAGGTGGATTGGCCATGCTAAAAATTGACCCGAGTGTCAGGGGATTAGCAGGGTAAATATGTGGGATCACGGAGATAGGGCCTGGGTGGGATTGTGGTCGGTGCAGACTCGATGGGCTGAATGGCCTCCTTCTGCACCGCAGGGATTCTATGAAGGGGTTGACGTATGAGGAGAGATTAAACAGTTTGGGTTTGTACTCACTGGAGTTTAGGACGATGAGGGGGGGATCTGATCGAGGTATATAAAATTCTAACAGGGATTGATAAAGTAAATGTAGACTAAATGTTTCCTCTTGTGGGGCAATCTGGAACAAGAGGTCACAGGTATAGGTCGAGAGGCGGTAGATTTAAAACTGAGATGAGGAGGAACTACTTCTCGCAGAGGGTGGTGAATTTGTGGAACTCGCTGCCCCATCGCGCGGTGGAGTCTGAATCATTGAATGGTTTCAAGGAGGAGATGGATATATTTCTGATACAAAATGGGTTAAGGGGATATGGGGAACAGGTGGGGAGGTGGATTTGAGCCCAGGGAGAGATCAGCCATGATCAGATTGAATGGCGGAGCAGTCTCGAAGGGCTGAATTTGCCTCCTCCTGCTCCTAATTCCAATGTTCAGAGAATCACAGACTCCTACAGGCCATTTGGCCCATCGAGTCTGCACGACCACAATCCCACCCAGGCCCGATCCCCATACATTTCTCCAGTTAGTCCCCCTGACACTAAGGGGCAATTTAGCACGGCCAATCCACCTAACCCGCACATCTTTGGAAACCGGAGCACCCGGAGGAAACCCACGCAGACACGGGGAGAACGTGCAGACTCCACACAGACAGTGACCCAAGCCGGGAATCGAACCCGGGTCCCTGGCGCTGTGATGCAGCAGTGCTAACCCACTGTGCTGCCCTTCACTGTGCCACTGTTCCTGCACCACCCCCACCCCTTTCAAATACCCGGTTCTGAGCAACGCAGATGGCCAGGATCTGGCCCACACCCTAGCAAGA
This sequence comes from Mustelus asterias, assembly GCF_964213995.1. Taxonomy (NCBI): domain Eukaryota; kingdom Metazoa; phylum Chordata; class Chondrichthyes; order Carcharhiniformes; family Triakidae; genus Mustelus; species Mustelus asterias. The sequence goes on along the minus strand of NC_135824.1, from coordinate 58,234,470 downwards.
GGCCTTGATTTAACCGCACAAGTCACTAACGGCTAACTGTTACTGTTCCACTGCCGAAAGTTTTCACGTTTTGGGCAGATTCCCGAGTTGCAGCATTGTTTAAAGCAGCATTGTCCAATAGGAAGCGCCAGCTAGCCCATGGACAGATGTGGTTAAAATGGTGTCACCTTGGCTACAACGGCTCATTTCAGTGGAACATGTCTCCGTGCACTCTCACAGTAGCAGCTAAATGTGCTTAACCGGTGGACATTTACTTCACAAACATCCACTATTCAGTAACCAAACAACTCACACCAAATCAAAAAAACCACCCCGTCTTTTATCTCACTCACAAACATCGGACAAAGGTTAATGTTCACAAGCACACCCTCAGTGCTGTCCATTGTTCACTGCTTAGATTTATTGGAGCATCCGTGGAGCGGACGCTTCCTCTTGTGGGGCATTCTAGGACGAGAGGTCATAGTCTCAGGATAAGGACTGGCAAATTTATTTGATTTGATTTGATTTATTATTGTCACATGTATTGGGATACAGTGAAAAGAATTGTTTCTTGCGCGCTATACAGAGCATACCGTTCATAGGGAAGGAAACGAGAGAGTGCAGAATGTAGTGTTACAGTCATAGCTAGGGTGTAGAGAAAGATCAACTTAGTGCAAGGTAGGTCCATTCAAAAGTCTGATGGCAGCAGGGAAGAAGCTGTTGTTGAGTCGGTCGGTACGTGACCTCAGACTTTTGTATCTTTTTCCCGACGGAAGAAGGTGGAAGAGAGAATGTTCGGGGTGCGTGGGGTCCTTAATTATGCTGGCTGCTTTGCCGAGGCAGTGGGAAGTGTAGACAGAGTCAATGGATGGGAGGCTGGTTTGCGTGATGGACTGGGCTACATTCACGACCTTTTGTAGTTTCTTGCGGGTCTTGGGCAGAGCAGGAGCCCATACCAAGCTGTGATACAACCAGAAAGAATGCTTTCTATGGTGCATCTGTAAAAGTTGGGGAGAGTCAGAGCGGACATGCCAAATTTCCTTCGTCTCCTGAGAAAGTTGGTGGGCTTAAACCAGAGTTGAGGAGAAACTACTTCTCCCAAAGGGCTGTGAATCTGTGAAATTTGCTGCCCCAAAGTGCGGTGGGTGCTGGGACAGTGAGTAAATTTAAGGAGTTAGACAGATTTTTAATTGGGAATGGGTTGAAGGGTTATGGGGAGGGGGCAGGGAAATGGGGATGAGGAGCATATCAGCCATGATCGAATGGCGGAGCAGACTCGATGGGCTGAATGGCCTAATTCTGCTCTTAAATCTTATGAACTTACTAATATCAGCGGTGATTTTCCACATCTGGCTTGCCCAGGCGGCCAGATGTGGTGAGTGGTCAAGGGTATTGGACAAGCGCAAATTCTCCCTCAGGCAGGTCCTGAACCCCTCACACCTGAAAGCCCCGAGACGACTCAATGAAAAGGGCAAGTTCAAAGATACAAGCCGGATGCTTCAGTGATAAAAACAATCCCGTCCGAAACTGGGAAAAGCAAAATAATTCCTTAGGAGATTAGCCCTGCTGCCTCACAGTGCCAGGGAGAAACTGTTCCCACTCCCAAAAAAGGATACGCACAGTAAGAATTCACACAACACCAGGTTCAAGTCCAACAGGTTTATTTGGAATCACGAGCTTTTGGAGCGCTGCTCCTTCATCAGGTGAGCTCCGAAAGCTCGTGATTCCAAATAAACCTGTTGGACTTTAACCTGGTGTTGTGAGACTCCTTACCGTGCCCACCCCAGTCCAACACCGGCATCTCCACATTGTAAAAACGATGGAGTACGAGAGGGATACAGATATAAAGCAATTTGCGAAAGAAGCAAAGGTGATGTGTGGAAAAAAAAACTTTTTCACCCAGCGAGAGCTTGCGTGTGGTGGAGGCAGGTTCAATCGAGGCATTCAAGAGGACGGTAGATGATTATTCGAGTAGAAACAATGTGCAGGGATACTGGGGGAAAGGCAGGGGAATGGCACTAAGTCACGATGCTTATTTGGAGAGCCAGGACAGAAATCAGGGCCCAAATTGCCTCCTTCTGCAGAGTGACAATTCCGTCATTGTGTGAATAAAATCTGGAATTGAAATCCAGTCTCAGTAATGGCGGCCGTGAAACTATCGTCAAGTCAAGGAAAAACCCATCTGGTTCACTGAGGAAATCTGCCGTCCTTACCCGGTCTGGCCTACATGCGACTCCAGAGCCACATGTAGGCCAGACTCTCAACTGCCCCTCTGAAATCGTTGCACAAACCCCTCTGTTCAAGGACAATTAGGGATGGGCAGCAAACGCTGGCCTTGTCAGCAATGCCCACATCTCTCCCTCAATGTCAATAAAGCAAAGGAGATAATCATCGACTTCAGGGAGTGCAGTGAAGGGCATGCCCCTGTCTACATCAACGGGGACAAAGTGGAAATGGTCGAAAGCTTCTAGGTGTCCAGATCACCAACAACCTGTCCTGGTCCCTCCACGCCGATGCTATAGTTAAGAAAGCCCACCAACGCCTCTACTTTCTCAGAAGACTAAGGAAATTTGGCATGTCCGCTACGACTCTCACCAACTTTTACAGATGCTCCATAGAAATAATTCTTTCTGGTTGTATCACAGCTTGGTATGGCTCCTGCTCTGCCCAAGACCGCAAGAAACCACAAAGCGTTGTGAATGTAGCCCAGTCCATCAGGCAAACCAGCCATAAAAGCAAATTACTGCGGATGCTGGAATCTGAAACCAAAAGAGAAAATGCCGGAAAATCTCAGCAGGTCTGGCAGCATCTGTAAGGAGAGAAAAGAGCTGACGTTTCGAGTCCAGATTACCCTTTGTCAAAGCTTTGACATCTGGACTCGAAATGTCAGCCCTTTCCTCTCCTTACAGATGCTGCCAGACCTGCTGAGATTTTACAGAAACCAGCCTCCCATCCATTGACTCTGTCTACACTTCCCGCTGCCTCAGCAAAGCAGCCGGCATCATTAAGGATCCCACGCACCCCAGACATTCTCTCTTCCGCCTTCTTCCGTCGGGAAAACGATACAAAAGACTGAGGTCACGTACCAACCGACTCAAGAACAGCTTCTTCCCTGCTGCCGTCAGACTTTTGAATGGACCTACCTCGCATTAAGTTGATCTTTCTCTACACCCTAGCTACGACTGTAACACTACATTCTGCACCCTCTCCTTTCCTTCTCCCCTATGTACTCTATGAACGGTATGTTTTGTCTGTAGAGCTCGCAAGAAACAATACTTTTCAAAAGAGAAAATGCTGGAAAATCTCAGCAGGTCTGGCAGCATCTGTAAGGAGAGAAAAGAGCTGACGTTTCGAGTCCAGATGTCAAAGCTTTGACAAAGGGTCGTTTGGACTCGAAACGTCAGCTCTTTTCTCTCCTTACAGATGCTGCCAGACCCGCTGAGATTTTCCAGTGTTTCCTCTTTTGGTTTCAGATTCCAGCATCCGCAGTAATTTGCTTTTAAACAATACTTTTCACTGTATACTAATACACGTGACAATAATAAATCAAATCAAAATGAAACATTTTTTAAATGCTTTGACCACTGTTTCCATTTCATCTGAACATCTCTCCCATTTTTCCCCATCGATTGCCTTCCTGACCGTGAGCGAGTCGCTCACAATCATCCCCCAGAACCTCTGCGGCCAGGAATTACCCTGAACAATGTACATTCCACGTCAGCGAGTGCTTATGGACGGAGCCATAACCGCTTATCACAGTCGCTGAGGTTTTGCAATGTAAAATTGAAGCCAGCTCCCCAGCTTTTATCTAATCTCTGCCTCCACCCTGCTTTGATGTGTCGCACCTTAGACCCACCCAAACATCCTAATCTTAAAAGATTAAGAAAAGAAAGCCTTGCCTTTCACGGTCACTGGATGTCCCAAAGTCCTTTACAGTCAATTAACTGGGATTTTTTTTTGTTGCAAGTGCAGTCACTATTGCAATGTAGGAAACATGGCAGCCTATCTGTGCACAGCAAGATCCCACACAGAGCAACATGATAATGACTGGGTACTTTCTTTATGTGGTGTTAGTTGAGGAATACAATTGGCTGAGACACCGGGGAGAACTCCCTTTCTCTTCTTTACCTTGGGATCCTTTACTTCCACCCGATAGACAAACGACCCAAGACCCATGGCCACACATGATACGCGGAAAGATAAACCACCAAATCATAGGATATCCAGTGTAGAGGGAGGCCATTCGGCCCATCAGGTCCGCACTGACTCTCCGACAGAGCATCCTTACCCAGGCCCTATCCACGTAACCCCACTTATTTACCCTGCCAATCCACCTAACCTGCACATCTTTGGAGTGTGGGAGGAAATCAGAGCACCCAGAGGAAACCCACGCAGACACGGGGAGAAGGTGCAAACTCCACACAGACAGTAACCAGAGGCCAGAATTGAACCCGGGTCCCTGGCGCTGAGAGGCAGCAGTGCTAACCCACTGTGCCAGTCTCCTTACCCGACAGACCTTTTTTTTTTAAGTTTATTTATTAGTGTCACGAGTCGGCTTACATTAACACTGCAATAAAGTTACTGTGAAAATCCCCTAGTCACCACACTCTGGCGCCTGTTCGGGTACACTGAGGGAGAATTTAGCATGGCCAATGCACCCTAACCAGCACGTCTTTCGGACAGTGGGAGGAAACCGGAGCACCCGGAGGAAACCCACGCAGACACGGGGAGAACGTGCAGACTCCACACAGACGGTTACCCAAGCTGGGAATCGAACCCGGGTCTCTGGCGCTGTGAGGCAGCGGTGCTAACCACTGTGCCACTCCGCCACCCATGTTAACTTCGGAGCTCCAAACTCCTGGGGATGAACGGGTTACAGGAGGAGTCGAGCAAAGGTTCTCGGTTTCAGTCTAATGAGAAAGGGAGCTGTTTAATGTTTCATTATTAATATTAAATTACAAGTCCGCATCTCCCAGGCTGCTGACAGAGAAATTACTCACTTAGCTGGTCAGAATGAAGGCAGCTGTAATGAGAGAACATCTTAAATCCTTGGAGGCATCTTTCTATCCTATCTTAAACCCTCATCGATAATGTATGGCACCTTTGGCAGAAAGAATGACTTGCATTTATATAGCACCTCTCACAATGTCGGGACATCCTAAACAATTTCAAAACCAGTGAGGTGTGTTTGTGTCGTCACTGTGGGAATGTAGGAAGTGTGGGTGCCAGCTTGCGCACAGCAAACTCCCACAACCAGCAACGTGATAACAACCAGGTCACCTTGCGATAGCATAAAAGCAAAATACTGCGGATGCTGGAATCTGTAACAAAAACAGAAAATGCTGGAAAATCTCAGCAGGTCTGGCAGCGTCTGCAGAGACAGAATAGAGCCAAATGTCTCAGAGAAACTAGAAGCAGGAGGCCATTTGGCCCTTCGAGCCTGCTCCGCCATTCATTCTCATCAAAATTAATATCCTGATTCCCCACTCCCCGCCCCCCCCATATCCCTCAACCCTTTAGCCCCAAGAGCTCTATCTAGTTCCTTCTTGAAATCACACAATGTTTTGGCCTCAACTACTTTCTGTGGGAGTGAATTCCACACATTCACCACCCTCTGGGTGAAGAAATTTCTCCTCACCTCAGTCCTAAAAGGTTTACCCCTTATCCTCAAACTATGACCCCCTAGTTCTGGACTCCCCCACCATCGGGAACATTCTTTCTGAATCTACCCTGTCTAACCCTGTTAGAATTTTATAAGTTTCTATGAGATCCCCTCTCACTCTTCTAAACTCCAATGAATATAATCCTAACCGACTCAGTCTCTCCTCATAAGACAGACCTGCCATCCCAGGGATCAACCTGGTAAACCTTCGCTGCACTCCATCTATAGCGAGGACATCCTTCCTCAGATAAGGACAACAAAACTGCACACAATATTCCAGGTGTGGCCTCACCAACGCCCTGTACAACTGCAGTAAAACATCCCTATCCCTATACTCAAATCCTTTTGGGGGTATCCGGACTCGAAACACTGGCTCTATTCTCTCTCTCCACAGATGCTGTCAGACCTGCTGAGATTTTCCAGCATTTTCTGTATTAATCTCGTGATAGTGCTGCGGATTGAGGGACAAATTTTGGCCAGGACACCCGGGAGAACTCGTCCTGCAGCTCTGTAACATAATGCCATAGAATCTGTCACACGCACCCGAAGGGGCAGACGAGGCCTTAATTTAAGGCCTCATTGGGAAGACAATACCCTCTGACAGTGCGGCACTCCCTCAGTGCGGCACTCCCTCAGCGCCGACCCTCTGACAGTGCGGTGCTCCCTCAGCACTGACCCTCTGACAGTGCGGCACTCCCTCAGTACTGACCCTCTGACAGTGCGGCACTCCCTCAGCACTGACCCTCTGACAGTGCGGCACTCCCTCAGCACCGACCCTCTGACAGTGCGGTGCTCCCTCAGCACTGACCCTCTGACAGTGCGGCACTCCCTCAGTACTGACCCTCTGACAGTGCGGCACTCCCTCAGCACTGACCCTCTGACAGTGCGGCACTCCCTCGGCACTGACCCTCTGACAGTGCGGCACTCCCTCAGTACTGACCCCTCTGACAGTGCGGCACTCCCTCAGCACTGACCCTCTGACAGTGCGGCACTCCCTCAGTACTGACCCTCTGACAGTGCAGCACTCCCACAGCACTGACCCTCTGACAGTGCGGCACTCCCACAGCACTGACCCTCTGACAGTGCGGCACTCCCTCAGCACTGACCCTCTGACAGTGCGGCACTCCCTCAGCACTGACCCTCTGACAGTGCGGCGCTCCCTCAGTGCGGCGCTCCCTCAGCGCCGACCCTCTGACAGAGCGGCGCTCCCTCAGCACTGACCCTCTGACAGAGCGGCGCTCCCTCAGCACTGACCCTCTGACAGAGCGGCGCTCCCTCAGTGCGGCGCTCCCTCAGCGCCGACCCTCTGACAGTGCGGCGCTCCCTCAGTCCTGTGGCGGGAATGTCAGCGTGTACTACGTATTTACTTATTTTATTATTGCCACAAGTAGGCTTTTTTAACACTGCAATGTGGTTTCCTGCCACTGTCCAAAGATGTGCAGGTTAGGTGGATCAGCCATATTAAATCGCCCCATAGTGTCATGAGGACTCCCTAGAGTAAATGCTTGGGGTTATGGGGATAGGGCCTGGGTGGGATTGTGGTCGGTGCAGACTCGATGGGCCGAATAGCCTCCTTCTGCTCTATATGATTCTATGTCTAATGAAGTTGCTGTGAAAATCCCCCAGTCGCCTCACTCCGCCGCCTGTTCGGGTAACACTGAGGGAGAATTTGGCACGGCCAATGTATCTAACCAGCACATCTTTCGGACTGTGGGAGGAAACCCACGCAGACACTTGGAGAAGGTGCAGGCTCCACACAGACAGTGGCCCAAGCCGGGAATCGAACCCGGGTCCCTGGCGCTGTGAGGCAGCAGTGCTAACCACTGTGCCGCCCACAACTGTCCCTGGAGGAGGACTTCAACTCATTCAAGAGGTCAAAATGCTGACCCATAAGAAAATTAAATGTGCAGACAGTCAGCAGCGGCAGGGCTCCCTGGAGAGCGAGGCGATGGATGACAAGTATTGACCTTGTGTTTGATGGATAAATATTGGTCGGGACACCAGGGAGAGAACACTCTTGCTCTTCTTCGAGTAGTGCCTTGGGATTTTTTTTTTAAAATACCCCAGCCAAGCAGCAGTCTGAGTTACAACGCCCTACTATAAATTCCCTGCCTATTTATCGATCCCCCGACTGGGTTTAATCGGAAATCCAATGCCTTAAAGCACCATCACAGATTCAAATTTAATTCTGAAATCAAGGCTTTTAATTAAGCTTGAGTTTATGTTTAAGTTTATTTATTAGTGTCACAAGTAGGCTTACATCAACACTGTAATGAAGTTACTGTGAAAATCCCCTGGTCGCCCACACTCCGACGCCTGTTCGGGTAACACTGAGGGAGAATTTAGCACGGCCAATGCACCCTAACCAGCACGTCTTTCAGACTGTGGGAGGAAACCGGAGCACCCGGAGGAAACCCATGCAGACACGGGGACAACTTGGGTCCCTGGCGCTGTGAGGCAGCATGGTACCACTCATTAGTGGCACTCATTACAGCATACATAGTAATTTGCTTTTGTCTCATTAGTGATGTTAGTTGAGGGACAAATTCTTCTTTGAAATAACAATGGGATCATTTATATCTGCCCCGAGGACAGATCCTTTTTTTAAAAATTCATTCCTGGGACATGGGCGTCGCTGGCTGGGCCAGCATTTATTGCCCATCCCTAGTTCCCCTTGGAGGGCAGTGGAGAATCAACCACATTGCTGTGGCTCTGGAGTCACGTAGGCCAGACCGGGTAAGGACGGCAGATTTCCTTCCCTGAAGGACATTAGTGAACCAGATGGGTTTTTCCGACAATGGTTTCATGGTCATCAGTAGATTCTTAATTCCAGATTTCTTTTATTGAACTCACATTTCACCAGGTGCCGTGGTGGGATTCGAACCCGGGTCCCCAGAGCATTAGCTGAGTGTCTGGATTAACAGTCTAGCGATAATACCACTCAGCCATGACCTTCCCCATGATGCTACTGTAATTCCTCGCCTCAGACAGTGTTACACTCCCTCATGGCATTAGGGAGTGTTAGGCCGGAATCTGCGTTCAAGGCTCGAGTGGGATTCAAACCCAGAGTCTTCTTATGAACAGGAAAGTGCGCTACCCACTGAGCCATGGCTACCACCTCTTAGCCAATGGAAAGTCGCAGAATATCCCATTATACATCAAGCCATGCACTGTGTTATAATGACCAGGGGATAAAGTAATAGGCGGCACGGAGGCACAGTGGTTAGCACAGCTGCCTCACAGCGCCAGGGACCCGGGTTCCATTCCCGGCTTGGGTCACTGTCTGTGCGGAGTCTGCACGTTCTCCCCGTGTCTGCGTGGGTTTCCTCCGGGTGCCCCGGTTTCCTCCCACAGCCCAAAGGTGTGTGGGTTAGGTGGATTGGCTATATTAAATTGCCTCTTAGTGTCAGGGGGACTAGCTCGGGTAAATGCAAGGGAAGAAGTCTCACAACACCAGGTTAAAGTCCACAGGTATTGAGAGACTTCTTACTGTGCCCGCCCCAGTCCATCGCTGGTCTCTCCACATCATAAATGGTAAATGTGTGGGTTAGGTGGATTGGCCATGCTAAATTGCCCCTTAGTGTCAGGGGGACTAGCTAGGGCAATTACATTGGGTTATGGAGATAGGGCCTGGGTGGGATTGTGGTTGGTGCAGACTCGATGGGCCTCCTGCTGCACTGCAGGGATTCTATGATTCTATAACTATGCGACAGTAAGTGATTAACCTGACCTTCACCTCTCGGCAGAGTGTAATCGCGAGTGGGAAATGGCACTCGGTTAATGGACAATTAGTGGTTAATGATTATCGTTGCGGGAAGCTCGGATGGGACTCGTCGCTGTTTCGCGAAAACGTTTAACCCCCAAACGCGGCGGCGAATGCGCCTGGTGGAAGATTCATTCTGCAGCAGCCGACAAACGGTGGGCAAACTTGGCAAAGCGAGGGATGTGATCGAAGGCGGCGGGAGGCAATCGCAGCAGCGGGTGAAGCAGTGAACGGGTTGGTGATGTGGCCTGGGCATTTGGCAGCAAGAGGCTGCTTGTATGTAAACATTGGAAGGATCATGTTTCAATGCAACGCCCCACACAGCTGGCCGTCAAATATTCCATTAATTTATTTCTTTCATTAACGAGGCAGGTAAACACGCACTCAGACCCAAACACAGCTCACCCGAAACACTCTGTAGGGTATTGGCAGCAGCCATCAAATCCTGCAGATCGTATGAGCTGACAACAAGACAACAAAGATGGGAAGTGTGTGTGTGTGTCTCTTAGAATCCTACAGTACAGAAGGAGGCCATTCAGCCCATCGAGTCTGCACCGGCCACAATCTAACCCAGGCCCTATCCCCATAACCCCATGCATTTACCCTCGCTGGTCCCCCTGACACTAAGGGGCAATTTAGCATGGCCAATCCACCGAACCTACACAACCGACTCCACGAAAGCTTCTTCCCTGCTGCCGTCAGACTTTTGAATGGACCTACCGCGCGTTAAGTTGATCTTTCTCTACGCTCTAGCTGTAGCTCTACACTATGACTGTAACACTATCTTCTGCACTCGCTCCTTTCCTTCTCTATGAACGGTATGCTTGGTCTGTATAGCGCGCAAGAAACAATACTTTTCACGATCCCACTACATGTGACAATAATAAATCAAATCAACATCTTTGGACTGTGGGAGGAAACCCACGCAGACACGGGGGAGAACGTGCAGACTCTGCACAGTGACCCGAGGCCGGAATCGAACCTGGGACCCTAGCGCTGTGAGGCAGCAGTGCTAACCACTGTGCCGCCTGGAGACTGAACTCCAACATTGAAGAGTGCAGCGAGTTGCTGTGATTCGGAAAAGCGGTGGAAGCAGATTCGAGAGGAACTTGCACAAGGGGAAATTTTGCAGGGGTATGGGGCAAGAGGTGGTGGGACTAATATTTTCCAAAGCACAGGCATGATGGCGGAATGGCCTCCCACTGTTTCGACATCCTGATATTCACAGGCACCTCTGGGGCAGGCACGAGTGTGGGAGTGAAAACAACGTCAATCCAAAGCAGAAAAGCATTGACCTCACCCCAAGCACTGACCTGGACCAGATTTCCACTCCATCTGACGAAGGAGCAGGGCTCCGAAAACTAATGGCATTTGCTACCAAATGAACCTGTTGGACTTTAACCTGGTGTTGTTAAAACTCTTACTGGATTCCACACGGCAGGGTCAGGAGTGAAACACAATTAATGGAGACAGTTTAAAGGCTGGAACCCTTCACTGAAAGCACACTCATTTACCAGGTGTCAATTTCCCGGTGTATTTATCAAATATCATGCACTCACACCTTGTCCAGTTCACTCTGTGCTTGCTGAACTATACTGGCTCCGAGTCACATGGTGGCACAGTGGTTAGCACTGCTGCCTCACAGCACCAGGGACCCGGGTTCGATTCCAGGCTCGGGTCACTGTCTGTGCGGAGTCTGCACATTCTCCCCGTGTCTGCGTGGGTTTCCTTCGGGTGCTCCGGTTTCCTCCCACAGTCCGAAAGAGGTGCATTGGCCATGCTAAATACTCCCTCAGTGTAACCGAACAGGCGCTGGAGTGTGGCGACTCGGGGATTTTCACAGTAACTTCATTGCAATGCTGATGTAAGTATACGCACGGTGGCACAGTGGTTAGCACTGATGCCTCACAGCGCCAGGGACCCGGGTTCGATTCCCGGCTTGGGTCACTGTCTGTGTGGAATCCGCACATTCTCCCAGTGTCTGCGTGTGTTTCCCCTGGGTGTTCTGTGCTTCTTTGATTGGCTAAGCCTCAATCACTCCACCATTGGTTGCCTGGGCCCGAACAGAGGAACATTCGGCCCGTTGAGCCTGCTCCTCCATTCAATATCACCATGGCTGATTGGATGCTTCAATCTCTTCTCCTCATAACCCTTTACATTCTTGTTATTCAGAAAGCTCTGAAATTCCCTCCTAAAACCTCTCCATGTTGTTCTCCTCCTTCAAGATGCTTTTTAAAACAGACTTATTGATCAGAAACATAGAAGATCGGAGCAGGATGAGGCCATTCGGCCCTTCGAGCCTGCTCCCCCATTCATCACAATCAAGGCTGATCATCCAACTCAATAGCCTAATCCTGCTTTCTCCCCATAACCTTTGATCCCATTCGCCCCAAGTGCTATATCCAGCCGCCTCTTGAATACATCCAATGTTTTGGCATCAACTACTTCCTGTGGTAATGAATTCCACAGGCTCACCACTCTTTGGGTGAAGGAATGTCTTCTCACCTCCGTCCTAAATGGTCTACCCCGAATCCTCAGACTGTGACCCCTGGTTCTGGACTCCCCTCACCATCAGGAATATCCTCCCTGCATCTACCCCGTCTAGTCCTGTTAGACTTTTATAAGTCTCTATGAGATTCCCCCTCATTCATCTGAACTCCAGCGAAAACAAACTTAACCTAGTCAATCTCTCCTCACACATCAGTCCCACCATCTCCAGAATCAGCCTGGTAAACCTTCCATCGAGGGCAAGAACATCCTTCCTCAGAAAAAGAGGCCAAAACTGCACACAATACTCTAGGTGTGGCCTCACCAAGGCCCTGTATAATTGCAACAATGATGTGGAGATGCCGGCGTTGGACTGGGGTAAACACAGTAAGAGTTTTAACAACACCAGGTTAAAGTCCAACAGGACTGTTGGACTTGAACCTGGTGTTGTTAAAACTCTTACTGTAATTGCAACAACACAGACTTGCTCCTGTAATCCGAAACCTGTCCTAATGTCATCTTGTGAGTCTCGGTGACAGATTCGGTTTGATAATGTGAACAAACCTGGGATGTTTCACCTTTAATGTTGTGCATTAAAGTTGTACATTTGAGTTATATTTCTGCATTTTATCCAAGTTCAGCTTTTAACTGAGATATTTAATGGTGTAACATTACAATCAACCATAACGTTCCTGTGTAAATTTCACCCTGAGAACTAAAGTTTAGCGTCACAAGTAGGCTTACATTAACACTGCAATGAAGTTACTGTGCCAATGCACCTAACCAGCACGTCTTCCCGACGGTGGGTTGAAACCAGAGTACCCAGAGGAAACCCACGCAGACACGGGGAGAACGTGCAAACTCTGCACAGACAGTGACCCAAGCCGGGAACCCGGGTTGTGGCAGCAGTGCGAACCGCCATGCCACCAGTTATACTTTCCTGCTCCACGCAACCGGATCCAACTAAAATGGCAATGCAAAGGTTGGTTTATTATGGCCTCGGCACCTCCCTCTGCGACTGGATCCTGAACTTCCTAACTCACAGACCACAGTCAGTAAGGATAGGCAACAACACCTCCTCCACAATAATCCTCAACACCGGTGCCCCACAATGCTGTGTTCTCAGCCCTTACGATATCCCTTATACACCTATGACTGTGCGGCCAAATTCCCCTCCAATTCGATTTTGAAGTTTGCTGACAACTCCACCATAGTGGGTCGGATCTCAAACAATGACAAGACAGAGTACAGGAATGAGATGGAGAATCTGGTGCGGCAACAAAAATCTCTCCCTCAATGTCAACAAAATGAAGGAGATTATCATCGACTTCAGGAAGCTTAAAGGAGAACACGCCCCTGTCTACATCAATGGGGACGAAGTAGAAAGGGTCGAGAGCTTCAAGTTTTTAGGTGTCCAGATCACCAACTTGTCCTGGCCCCCCCATGCCAACACTATAGTTAAGAAAGCCCCACCAACACCTCTACTTTCTCAGAAGACTAAGGAAATTTGGCATGTCCGTCACGACTCTCACCAACTTTTACAGATGCACCATAGAAAGCATTCTTTCTGGTTGTATCACAGCTTGATATGGCTCCTGCTCTGCCCAAGACCACAAGGAACTACAAAAGATCATGAATGTAGCCCAATCCATCACGCAAACCAGCCTCCCATTCACTGACTCTGTCTACACTTCCCGCTGCTGCCTCGGCAAAGCAGCCAGCATAATTAAGGACCCCATGCATCCCGGACATTCTCTCTTCCATCTTCTTCCTTCGGGAAAAAGATACAAAAGTCTGAGGTCACGTACCAACTGACTCAAGAACAGCTTCTTCCCTGCTGCTGTCAGACTTTTGAATGGACTTACCTCGCATTAAGTTGATCTTTTCTTACACCCTAGCTATGACTGTAACACTACATTCTGCACTCTCTCCTTTCCTTCTCTATGAACGGTATGCTTTGTCTGTATAGTGCGCAAAAAACAATACTTTTCACTGTATGTTAATACATGTGACAATAATAAATCAATCAAAAATCAATTCCTCGATGTACCTTCACTCCTCCTCCTCCTCACCCCCACCACCCCCCATCCCTTCAACCGACTTTGACCTCTCGCAGTCCAACAACTCTGGCCTTATCAAGGCCGCCTCTTCATTCCTTCCTCAGCAGTCATGCCTTCAGCAACCACACCCATATTTCCTGGAAAGGGCACCTTGGTATCCATAAGATATCAGCATGATTTGGACAGGTCGGGTGAGTGCTCAAATCAATGGCAGATGCAGTATAATTTGGATAAATGTGAGGTTATTCACTTTGGAAGCAACATCAAGGCAGATTGCTACCTGAATGGTTGTAAATTGGGAGAGGGGAGTGTGCAGCGGGACCTGGGTGTCCTTGTGCACCAGTCGCTGAAGGTAAGCATGCAGGTGCAGCAGGCGGTAAAGGCGGCAAATGGCATGTTGGTCTTCATTGCGAGAGGTTTTGAGTACAGGGATGTGTTGTTGCAATTATACAGGGCCTTGGTGAGGCCACACCTAGAATATTGCGTGCAGTTTTGGTCTCCTTTTCTGAGGAAGGATGTTCTTGCTCTCGATGGAAGGTTTACCAGGCTGATTCCGGGGATGGTGGGACTGATGTATGAGGAGAGATTGACTCGGTTAGGATTGTTTTCGCCGGAGTTCTGATGAATGAGGGGGGGTCTCATAGAGACTTATAAAATTCTAACAGGACTAGACAGGGTAGATGCAGGGAGGATATTCCCGATGGTGGGGGTGTCCAGAACCAGGGGTCACAGTCTGAGGATTCGGGGTAAACCATTTGGGACGGAGATGAGGAGACATTTCTTCAACCAAAGAGTGGTGAGCCTGTGGACTTACCACAGGAAGTAGTTGATGCCAAAACATTGAACGTATTCAAGAGGTTGCTGGATATAGCATTGGGGCGAATGGGATCGAAGGTTATGGGGACAAAGCAGGATTAGGCTATTGAGTTGGACAATCTTCTATGTTTCTAAAGTAGCAGAATGAGGCCATTCTGCCCATCGCTTCTGCTCCGCCATTCAATCCTGGTTGATATGTTTCTCATCCCCATTCTTCCACCTTTTCCCCGTAATCTTTGATCACCTCACCAATCAAGAACCTATCTATCTCTGTCTTAAAGACACTCAATGACCTGGCCTCCACAGCCTTCTGCGGCAAAGAGTTCCACAGATTCACCACTCTCTGGCTGAAAAAATTCCTCCTCATCTCTGTTTTAAAGGATCGTCCCTTTAGCCTGAGGTTGTGCCCTCGGATCCCAATCTCTACGACTAATGGAAACATCTTTCCCACGTCCATTCTATCCAGGTCTTTCAGTTTTCTCGGGCTGGCATGGACGAGATGGGCCGAACAGTCTCCTTCTGTGCTGTAACCCTCCAGCCCTCTCTCCTCCTTTAAGACTCTGCTCAAACTTCACATCTTTCATCAAACCCTTCTAACGTCTTTCTTCACTCAGTGCCTTATCCTGCCCACAAGTCTCGGACAGGCCTCATTCAACTCAGACAGCCAGTGGGTTAGCACTGCGGCCTCACAGTGCCAGGGACCCGGGTTCAATTCCGGCCTCGGTTCGCTATCTGTGTGGAGTTTGCACTTTCTCCCCGTGTCTGCGTGGGTTTCCTCCGGGTGCTCCAGTTTCCTCCCACGCTCCAAATATATGCAGGTTAGGTGGATTGGCCGTGCTAAATGCTGCAGCCTTACCGGGATAGGGCAGTAAAGCTGGGCAGCCTGGGTGGGATGCTCTTTCTGAAAGTTAGAAACATAGAAACTAGAAGCAGGAGGAGGCCATTCGGCCCTTCGAGTCTGCTCCGCCATTCATCACGATCGCGGCTGATCATCGAATTCAATATCACAGAATCGCTACAATGCAGAAAGAGGCCATTCGGCCCATCGAGTCTGCACCAACCACAATCCCGACCAGGCCCTATTCCCATAACCCCACATATTTACTCTGCTAATCCCCCTGGCATTAAGGGGCAATTTACCATGACCAATCAACCTAACCCACACACCTTTCAGAGTCTGGGAGCACCCGGAGGAAACCCACGCAGACACAGGGAGAACGTGCAGACTCCACACAGACAGTGACCCAAGGCCGGAACTGAACCCGCGTCCCTGGCACTGTGAGGCAGCAGTGCCAACCACTGTGCCACCCTGATTCCCTCCCCACCAATATCCTATGATCCCTTTAGCCCCTAGAGCTATATCTAGTTTCTTTTTGAAGTCACACAACGTTTTGGCCTCAACTACATTCTGTGGTGTAGAAACAGTCGGTGCAGACTCGATGGGCTGAATGGCCTCTTTCTGCACTGCAGGGATTCTATGGTTCTAAAAGGGAATACTGAAGGGTGGCCTGTAAGGGGTTGTAAGATGAAAGGGTTTCAGAGTAGACGTAGAGAAGATGTTTCCACTCGTGTCGAGAGACCAGAACAAGAAGGTATACGATAGTCACTCAGAAATCCAGTAACAATTTCAGGAGTAACCTCTGTGTGGAACCCGCTCCCACAGGGACTGGCTGAGGTGAACAGTACAAAGGGTTTAAACCAGGGAGAAGGGATTGAAGGATTGCTAGGTGAAAATGAAGAAGAGTGGGAGGAGGCTCGTGTGAGGCATAAACACCAGTACAAACCAGATGGGCTGAATGGCCTGTTCCTGTGCTGTAAATGCCATGTATTACTTCAGCACTATGCTCCTGAAATGCAAGTTGTTGATGAGTCTGAGTTTTATCCACTGTCAGAGCAGGAGGAGGCGGCAGCTTGCAAAGGACAACATAACCTGTGTTGTGAGTCAAAATATGTGCAGCGTGGGGAAGCTAAGAGTTTGTAACTTACATTAAATATGATTTGATTATAATCTAGTCGAGTGTAACATTAGAAACTATACGTACTCAAGGATACTGTACTTACCAGGAACTGCACGTTCATAGAATCATAGGATCTCTACAGTGCAGAAGGAGGCCATTTGGCCCTCGAGGTCAGCACAGTGGTTAGCACTGCTACCTCACAGTGCCAGGGACCTGGGTTCAAGTCCAGCCTCGGGTCACTGCCTGTGTGGAGTTTGCACATTCTCGCCGTCTCTGCGTGGGTTTCCTCCGGGTGTTCCGGTTTCCTCCCACAGTCCAAAGATGTGCAGGTTAGGTTGATTGGCCATGCTAAAATTGCCCCATGAGTCAGGGGGATGAGCAGGGTAAATACATGGGGTTAAGGGATTATGGCCTGGGTGGGATTGTGGTCGGTGCAGACTCGATGGGCCAAATGGCCTCCTTCTGCGCTGTAGGGATTCTATGATTCTGAGAGACTGCACGGACCACAATCCCACCCAGACCCCATCCCCGTAACCCCATTTACCCCAGCTAGTCCCTCTGACACTGACGGGCGATTTAGCATGGCCAATCACAGAATACTACAGTGCAGAAGAGGCCCTTCGACCCATCGAATCTGCACTGACGCATGGAAGGCCCTGACCTGCCCACCTAATCCCACTTGTCAGCACTTAGAGAAACCTAACCAGCACCTCTTTCGGAACGTGGGAGGAAACTGGAGCACCCGGAGTAAACCCACGCAGACATGGGGAGAACGCGCAGACTCCACACAGACAGTGACCAAAGCCGGGAATTGTTGACTTGAGTTTTATCTCAGGATTCTGGGCAAAGTGTGTTGAGGACAGCGTTGGCCCAGTTTTTTTTGTGTCTGTCACCTAAAGCACACGATAATTTGGCACCAATTTGACAACTAGGAGATGCTCCAAGGTATCGAAATGTGGCAATGGCATCAGGCAGTTTTCCGAGATCAGGTTGGAGGGTTATTATCGGAGCTCCGTCTGACCTGGGAGTGCTTGATGCAAACACTGAGTGACACATCCTCCAGGTCCTAAACCCCAAAGGGCAGCAACCATCCCAATTGAGCCTCCTTCCTGTGCTCTGAAGCAAGTTTCCGCACGGTGAAGTAAAACTGCAGAGAAAGCAGGAGACTCCCACAGGTCATCTGTCTGAACGCTCTCCGGATGCAGTGCTGATCGTGGTTCCATTGAAAATCAAAGGGTCGGCAGACAAAATCTCTCTGTCTCCTGCTTTCCCATCACACCGCGATCAGGGAAGGCCTACCCAGCCCATCCTGCCTTCAATGAGATGAAGGCTTGTGGCCAGCACGGCGGCAAGCACTGCTGCCTCTCAGCGCCAGGGACCCGGGTTCGATTCCCGGCTTGGGTCACTGTCTGTGCGGAGTCTGTACATTCTCCCCGTGTCTGCGTGGGTTTCCTCTGGGTGCTCCGGTTTCCTCCCACAGTCCAAAAACATGCCGGTTAGGGTGCATTGACCCGAACAGACCCTAGTGTGGTGACGAGGGGAATTTCAGAGCAACTTCATTGCAGTGTTAATGTAAGCCTTACTTGCGACTAATAAATAAAACTTTTAACTTTAAACTTTATCCAAACTCATCATGTCCCTCTCCTTTCCTTCTCTATGAACGGTATGCTATGTTTGTATCGCATGCAAGAAACAATACTTTTCACTGTATACTAATACATGTGACAATAATAAATCAAATCAAAAGGTCATGAATCCATCACGCAAACCAGCCTCCCATCCATTGACTCTGTCTACACTTCCCGCTGCCTCGGAAAAGCAGCCAGCATAATTAAGGACCCCACGCACCCCGGATATTCTCTCTTCCACTTTCTTCCGTCGGGAAAACGATGCAAAAGTCTGAGGTCACGTACCAACCGACTCAAGAACAGCTTCTTCCCTGCTGCTGTCAGACTTTTAGAAACATAGAAAAACTACAGCACAATACAGGCCCTTCAGCCCACAAAGTTGTGCCGAACATGTCCCTACATTAGCGATGACTAGGCTTACCTATAACCCGCTATAATAGAAATCATTGGACCTACCTCGCATTAAGTTGATCTTTCTCTACACCCTAGCTATGACTGTAACACTACATTCTGCACTCTCTCCTTTCCTTCTCTATGAACGGTATGCTTTGTCTGTATAGCACGCAAGAAACAATACTTTACACTGTATGTTAATACATGTGACGACAATAAATCAAATATTATAAAATCAATATGTCAACCGCAGCTCAGCGGGTAGCATCTCTCACCTCCGAGTCAGAAGGTTCAAATCCCACTGAAGGCCTCGAGTACAAAGCCCAAACGTGACACTGTGTGGTTTTGAGGGAGCACCAGGGGAGGTGAGGGTGAGATGCTGATGTGAGGCCCCCCCTTTCAGATGGATGTTATGGTCACAATTTCAAAGGAAGGTTCTCTCCGGTGCCCCGGCTAATGTTTAGTCCCTCAGTCAACATCACACTGACAGCTGACCTGGCCATTACCACATTGCTGTTGGTGGGATCTTGCTGTGCTCAAAATGACTGCCACATTTCCTCCATTACGACACTGACGAAACTTCAGGAAAGCCTTAAAATGGATTGGAAAGCACCTTGGAATGTTCTGGGATTGTGAAAGGTGTTAGAAAAATGCAAGTCTTTTCAAAAGAAATTATCTATACCCTTGTCTAGAGAAAAAGAAAAATTATTGATCTCGGATTTCATAGAATCCCTGCAGTGCTGAAGGAGGCCATTCAGCCCATCGGGTCTGCACTGACAACGATCCCACCTATTCCTGTAACTGCACATATTTTACCTGCTAATCCCTCTAACCTACTCATCCTGGGACATTAAGGGGCCATTTAGCACGGCCAATCCACCTAACCTGCACATCTTGGGACTGTGGGAGGAAACCGGAGCACCCGGAGGAAACCGGGCTCGAGTCTATGCTGTTTTGTGGGAAAATTCCACAATTCCATTGCCTGTTGTGTGATGAAGTGTTTCCTAATTTCACTTCCGAATGCTTTGGCTCTGATTTCAACGCCTTGTCCGAGGCTCTGCCACAAACAAACTGTTTCTACTCATGTTATCAAAGAACTTTAAATTGCTACAATCGTCAATCCAATCCTCCTCTGCCCCGCTATATTCCAGATACTCATGTCTCTTACCCTGGGACCATAGTGATGAGAAGGAACCAAACCAGGGTTAATTTCAAACCCTGCGCTTTCAGGAGTGGAGTCCCACGCTAAATGAAGTTAAAGTTTATTTTATTTGTCACAAGTAGGCTTGCATTAACACAGCAACGAAGTTACTGTGAAAATCCCCGAGTCGCCACACTCCTGTGCCTGTTCGGGTACACAGAGGGAGAACTTAGCACGGCCAATGCACCTAACCAACACGTCTTTCAGACTGTGGGAGGAAACCGGAGTATCTCGAGGAAACCCATGCAGACATGGGAAGAACGTGCAGACTCCACACAGACAGTGACCCAAGCCGGGAATCGAACCCAGGTCCCTGGCGCTGTGAGGCAGCGGTGCTAACCACTGTGCCATATACTGAGCTCAAAAATGCTAAAAACATTTATTCTTTGACGGGAAGCGGGTGCCCTGGCTAGCTCAGCACTTATTGCCCATCCCTAATTGCCCATTGAGAAGATGGTGGAGTGCCCCCTTCTTGAACCCGCTGCGGTCCCTGTGGTGTAGCTACACCCACAGTGCTGTTAGGGAGGCAATTCCAGGATTTTGATCCAGCGACAGTGAAGGAACGGCCGATATATTTACAAATCAGGATGGTGAGTGGCTTGGGAGGGGGAACTTGCAGGCGGTGGTGTTCCCCAGGAGTCCGCTGCCTCCCCTTGTCCATCTAGGTGGTAGAGCTTGCTGGTTTGGGAAGTATTTACATTTCTTTCCAAAACAGTAGTTGGATGGAACTCTGATATGTGACCACTTGTCAGGCTTATTTGGTCTCGAGTTTGATGCTCGGAAAGGGTGTCAAATACTTCCTTCGCGGGAAGGGTGACTATTTTAAGACACTTTCTACTGTTCGAGTGGACAGTTGACTGATCAGAATAGAATGGCAACTGAATCGTAGAATCCCTGCGGTGCAGGAGGAGACCATTTGGCCCATCGAGTCTGCACCGACCACAATCCCACCCAGGCCCTATTCCCGTAACCCCACATATTTACCCTGCTAATTGCCCTGACACACACTAAGGGTCAATTTAGCACAGCCAATGCACCTAACCAGCGTGTCTTGGGAGTGTGGGAGGAAACCCACGCAGACACAGGGAGAACGTGCAAACTCCACGCAGACACAGGGAGAACGTGCAAACTCCACGCAGACACAGGGAGAACGTGCAAACTCCACGCAGTGACCAAAGGACGGAATTGAACCCGGCTCCCTGAATTGGAGGAGAAACAGAATATTGCAGTCCAAGGAAGGCCATTCGGCCCATTGTGCTAGCTCTTTGAAAGACCTATTCAATGAATCTCACTCCCCATGCTCTTCCCCTGTCGCCACATGTTCCCTTTTCAAGTCTTTCTCCAAGTTCCCTTTTGAAAGTTCCTGTTGAATCTGCTTCCACCGCCCTTTCAGACAGCGCCTCTCCGATCACAACAACTCGCTGCGTTAAAAATATTTACCTTCATCTCTCTCTATAGTTCTCTGGTCGATAATCTCATCGAGTTCCTGCCCCTCCTGCCTGTGGAAAGCTTCTGTCTATCCAAACCACAAAACGTGAATCTATTCTCTTCTGAGGAGAACGATCCAGTTTCTCCAATCTCTCCACCAAACTGAACTCCTTCACCCCCAACAACCTGGCCACACGCACGAGGGAATGTGACCATGGAGCTGCTCAGACCCAATCAAGGCCGTATTGACATTCTTCCCTGTCCGGTCCATATGTATTTGATCAACACGACACATTTAACACTTCATGCTGACTGCTACGGCTCACAAACCCAGCCAGCCAGAATCAAGACATCTTTGGACAGACATCAAATGCTTCTATCTGACACAACAACAAAAGGATTTTCTGATGAGGAAAGGTTGAGCAGGTGGGGTATGTACTCACTGGAGTTTACAAGAACAAGAGTCACAGAGATACACAGCACAGAAACAGGCCCTTCGGCCCAACTCGTCCATGCCGACCAGGTTTCCTAAACTGAACTGGTCCCATTTGCCTACGTTTGGCCCATATCCCTCTAAACCTTTCCCATCCATGTCCACATGTCTTTTCAATGTTGTAATTGTACCCACCTCTACCACCTCCTCTGGCAGCTCATTCCATATAGGATAGACGATGGCCTCGTGGTATTAACATTAGACTATTAATCCAGCAACTCAGATAATGCTCTGGGGACTCGGGTTCAAATCCCACCACGGCGGATGGTGGAATTGAAATTCAATAAAAAATACCCGGCATGAAGAATCTACTGATGACCATTGTCGATTGTCAGAAAAATCCATCTGGTTCACTAATGTCCTTTAGGGAAGGAAATCTGCCGTCCTTACCCAGTCTGGCCTACATGTGACTCCAGAGCCACAGCAATGAGATTGACTCAACTGCCCTTGGGCAAGTCGGGATGGGCAATCAATGCTGGCCCAGCCATATCCCACGGTTGAATAAAAATATACGTACCACCCTCTGTGTGAAAAAGTTGCCCCTCAGGCCCCTTTTAAATCTTTCCCCTCTCACCTTTAACCTATGCCCTCTAGTTTTGGACCCCCCCCTCCGAGGGAAAAGCCCTTGGCTACTCACCTTATCGATGCCCCTCATGATTTTGTAAACCTCTATAAGGTCACCCCTCGTCCTCCGACGCTCCAGGGAATAAAAAAGGCCCAGCCCATCCAGCCTCTCCTTATAATTCAAACCTTCCAGTCCCAGTAACATCCTTGTAAATCTTTTTTTGCCCCCTTTCCAGTTTAATAACATCCTTCCTATGGCAGGGCGACCAGAATTGTACGCAGTGCTCAAAATGTCGCCTTATCAATGTCTTGTACAATTGTGATGTGGAGATGCCGGCGTTGGACTGGGGTAAACACAGTAAGAAGTTTAACAACACCAGGTTAAAGTCCAACAGGTTTATTTGGTAGCAAAAGCCACACAAGCTTTCGGAGCTCTAAGCCCCTTCTTCAGGTGAGTGGGAATTCTGTTCACAAACAGAGCTTATAAAGACACAGACTCAATTTACATGAATAATGGTTGGAATGCGAATACTTACAACTAATCAAGTCTTGAAGAAACGAAACAATGTGAGTGGAGAGAGCATCAAGACAGGCTGAAAAGATGTGTATTGTCTCCAGACAAGACAGCCAGTGAAACTCTGCAGGTCCACGCAACTGTGGGAGTTACAAATAGTGTGACATGAACCCAAGTTCCGCACACACGAGGACGGCCTCAACCGGGATATTGGGTTCATGTCACACTATTTGTAACTCCCACAGTTGCGTGGACCTACAGAGTTTCACTGGCTGTCTTGTCTGGAGACAATACACATCTTTTCAGCCTGTCTTGATGCTCTCTCCACTCACATTGTTTCGTTTCTTCAAGACTTGATTAGTTGTAAGTATTCGCATTTCAACCATTATTCATGTAAATTGAGTCTGTGTCTTTATAAGCTCTGTTTGTGAACAGAATTCCCACTCACCTGAAGGGGCTTAGAGCTCCGAAAGCTTGTGTGGCTTTTGCTACCAAATAAACCTGTTGGACTTTAACCTGGTGTTGTTAAACTTCTTACTGTGTTGTACAATTGTAACAGAATGTCCCAACTCCTGTACCCAATGTCCTGACTGAGAAAGACAAGTCTTATTTCATCTTATTGAAATATAGAAGTCCGAGGGGATTTGATAGGGTGGATGCGGAGAGGGGCCAGTTTAAAAATAAAGGATTGCCCAATAGGGAGATGAGGAGACATTTTTCTCTGAAGGTTATCAGTTTTTTGAAATTCCCCCCCTCCCCCAACCCCGAGAGATCAGTGAGGCGGGGGGGTGTCATTGAATGCATTCAAGGTTGAGTTAGACAGATTTTTGATTGATAAAAGTGATGGGGTGAGGGAGGAGGGGGCAGGCAGACCAGGAAGTGCAGTTGAGAGACCACAACGCCATGATCTTAGGAATGGCGGAGCAGGCTCGAGGGGCTGAACGGCCTGTTCCTAATTCCTGTGTACCCCAAGACCAAATGTTAAAAAAAAAAAGGAATAATGTGCGATTTCAAGAGGAAATTAGATTTGTCTCTCAGGGCTAAAGGTTAAGGGATATGGGGAGGGGGTAAGGTGGTGGGATCAGGATATTGAATGGTGGAGCAGGTTCGATGGGCCGAATGGTCAACTCATGCTTCTATGTTTCTATGTCTTAGATCATAGAATCCCTACAGTGCAAAGGCCACTCAGCCCATCGAGCCTGCACCGACAACAATCCCACCCAGCCCATTTCCAATTCAACACCATTATGCCTACAAAACTCATCTCCAAACTCTATGGCCCGGGACTCGGCTCCTCCCTCTGGGACTGGATCCGAGACTTCCTAACCCACAGGCTGCAATCAGTAAGGATAGGCAACAACACCTCCTCCACGGTCATCCTCAACACCGGTGCCCCACAAGGCTGTGTCCTCAGCCCCCTACTATACTCCTTGTACACCTCTGACTGTGTGGCCAAATTCCCCTCCAATGCGATTTTCAGGATTGCCGAGGACACCACCGCAGTGGGTCAGGTCACAAACAATATGAGATGAATTACAGGGATAAGATAGAGAATCTGGTGAACTGGCGTGATGACAATAATCTCTTCCTCAATGTCAACAAAACGAAGGAGGTTGTCATCGACTTCAGGACGCGTAAAGGAGAACATGCCCCTGTCTACATCAGCGGAGATGAAGTGGAAATGGTCGACAGCTTCAAGTTTTTAGGTGTCCAGATCACCAACAACCTGTCCTGGTCCCCCCCATACCGAAATCCCACCAACGCCTCTACTTTCTCAGAAGGCTAAGGAAATTTGTCATGTCAGCTATAACTCTCACCAGCCTTTACAGATGCACCATAGAAAGCATTCTTTCTGGTTGTATCACAGCTTGGTATGGGCTCCTGCTCTGCCCAAGACTGCAAGGAACTACAAAAGGTTGCGAATGTAGCCCAATCCATCACACAAACCAGCCTCCCATCCACTGACTCTGTCTACACTTCCCACTGTCTCAGAAAAGCAGCCAGCATAATCAGGGACCTCAGGCACCCCGGGCATACTCTCTTCCATCTTCCAATGGGAAGGAGATACAAAAGTCTGAGGTCACGTTCCAATCGACTCGGAGCACCCGGAGGAAACCCACACAGACACGGGGAAAACAGCTTCTTTCCTGTTGCCATCAGACTTTTGAATGGACCTACCATATATTAAGCTGATCTTTCTTTACACCCTAGCTATCTCTGTAACATGATATCCTACACCCTCTGCTTCTCCCCCATGTATTCTATGAACAGTATGCTTTGCCTGTCTAGCGCGAAAGAAGCAATACTTTTAACTGTATCCCGATACATGTAACAATAATAAAATAAAATAAAATCCCAGTAACCCCATGTATTTACCCTGCAATCCCCCTGACACTAATGGGCAATTTAGCATAGCCCGGGATAAATGGATACAAAATTGACTTCTTGACAGAAGCCAGAGGGTTGTTGTTCAAACTGGAGGCCTGTGACCAGTGGTGTGCCTCAGGGATCAGTGCTGGCCCACTGTTATTTGTCATTCATATTATTGATTTGGATGAGAATATAGGAGGCATGGTTAGTAAGTTTGCAGATAACACCAAGGTAGTGGCATAGTGGACAGTGAAGAAAGTTATCTCCAATTGCAACGGGACCTTGATCAATTGGGCCAGTGGGCTGACGAATGGCAGATGGAGCTTAATTTAGACAAATGCGAGGTGATGCATTTTGGTAGACTGAACCAGGGCAGGACTTACTCAGTTAATGGTAGGGCGTTGGGGAGAGTTACAGAACAAAGAGATCTCGGGGTATATGTTCATAGTTCCTTGAAAGTGGAGTCACAGGTGGACAGAGTGGTGAAGAAGGCATTCAGCATGCTTGGTTTCATCGGTCAGAACATTGAATACAGGAGTTGGGACGTCCTGTTGAAGTTGTACAAGACATTGGTAAGGCCACACTTGGAATACTGTGTGCAATTCTGGTCACCCTATTATAGAAAGAATATTATTAAACTGGAAAGAGTGCAGAAAAGTTTTACTCGGATGCTACCGGGACTTGATGGATTGAGTTATAAGGAGAGGCTGGATAGACTGGGACTTTTTTCTCTGGAGCATAGAAGGCTGAGGGGTGATCTTACAGAGGTCTATAAAATAATGAGGGGCACAGATCAGCTAGATAGTCAATATCTTTTCCCAAAGATAGGGGAGTCTAAAACCTGAGGGCATAGGTTTAAGGTGAGAGGGGAAGAGATACAAAAGTGTCCAGAGGGGCAATTTTTTCACAGAGGGTGGTGAGTGTCTGGAACAAGCTGCCAGAGGTAGTAGTAGAGGTGGGTACAATTTTGTCTTTTAAAAAGCATTTAGACAGTTACATGGGTGAGATGGGTATAGAGGGATATGGACCAAATGCAGGCAATTGGGATTAGCTTAGGGGTTTAAAAAAGGGCAGCATGGACAAGTTGGGCCGAAGGGCCTGTTTCCATGCTGTAAACCTCTGACTCTAACCCGCACATCTTTGGACGTGGGAGGAAACCGGAGCACCCAGAGGAAACCCACGCCTACACGGGTAGCACGTGCAAACTCCGCACAGACAGTGACCCAAGGCCAGATTTGAACCCAGGTTCCTGGTGCTGTGAGGCAGCAGTGCTAACCGCTGTGTCACCGTGCCCACCCTTTTGTCCAGCTAATGACGTGATTTCACCAGTGTTGCTAGCTGGGTATACCCAATGACAATTAGAGTCTCTTTCCCAACTGACAGTGCAGCCGAGGCAACACAGTGGGTTAGCTCTGCTGCCTCACTGCGCCAGGGACCCGTGTTCAATTCCTGTCCTTGGGTCACTGTCTGTGTGGAATCTGCACGTTCTCCCCGTGTCTGCGTGGGTTTCCTCCGGGTGCTCCGGTTTCCTCCCACAGTCCGAAAGACGTGCTGGTTAGGGTGCATTGGCCGTGCTAAGTTCTCCCTCAGTGCACCTGAATAGCATAGTATCCCTACAGGGCAGAAGGCGGCCATTCGGCCCATCGAGCCTGCACCGACAACAATCCCACCCAGGCCCCATCTCCGTAATCCCACATATTTACTCTGCTAATCCCCCTGACACAAAGGCAATTTAGCATGGCCACTCAACCTAACCCGCACATCTTTGGACACTAAGTGGCATTTAGTACGGCCAACCCACCTAACCAGCACGTCTTGGATACTAAAGGGCATTTTAGCATTGGCCAATCAACCTAACCTGCACATCTTTGGACTATGGGAGGAAACCGGAGCAAACCCACGCAGACATGGGGAGAACGTGCAAACTTCACAGTGACCCAAATCGAACACACGTTCCTGGAACAGGTGCCGGTATGTGGCGACTGGGGGATTTTCACAGTAACTTCATTGCAGTGTTAATATAAGCCGGTTTGTGACACTAATAGATATAATTTATGTTTTACTTTCCAGGGCATTCCAAAGCACTCCAAACAAGCAACTGAGTACTTTTCGAAGGGTAGTTTTGAAGTGGGCTGTGTGTGAGGTGGGTGCGGGTGCTGCCTACTCACTGTTGCTGGATTTGAGGTCCCGGTGGATGACTGGCACCAACGCTTCGTTGTGGAGGTAGTTCATACCCCTGGCGATCTGCACTGCCCAGTTGACCAGGACGTGGGGGGGTACCTTCCTGCCGGCCAGGGCTCGGTTTAAGGCTCCCCCCCGGGCGTACTCCATGACCAGGCACAGGTTGGGCTCCTCCAGGCAAACCCCCTTCAACAGGATGATGTTGGGATGCCTCAGCATGCCGAATAGCCGGGCCTCCCGTTGCACGTTGTCGGCCGTCACGCTGATGTCCTGGTCGGGATCTTGCCGTGCCGCCTTCACCGCCACCACGTCCTGGCCCCACACGGCCCGGTACACTTTGCCGAAACCGCCCACTCCGATCATCTCCTCCAGCCGCAGCTCGGTGAAGGGGATGAGTGGCAGGGCGGGATGCTGAGGGCACTGCCCCTCATCCCCCCCGTCACCGCCCCCGCTGCTGCTCACATAGTTACTGGGGAAGATGCCCACTTTGTCCCGCACCTTGCCCGTCCACCAGCCCTCGTCCCCCGAAACCTGAGAGTCCTTGGACAGCAGTTCCACCAGCTCGCCCCGCCGCAGGCTCAACTCCTCGTCCGCTGCCGACTCGTAATCAAACACCACCGTCCAGAAGCTGCGGCAGCCGGGGGCAGGAGGGTGGGGGAGAGGGGCAAGCGGGGGGAGGGCTGGGAGAGGCTGAGGGAGGAGGAGAGGATGGGGAGGGAGGTGAGGGTGAGTTGGGGCTGGGGGAGGTGGGTGAGGAGGGGGTGAGGGGGGTTGGTGAGGAGGGTACAGAGGATGAGGAAGGGCAGGCTGGGTTAGGGCCGAGGAAGGGTGAGGAAGCTGAGGGTGAGTTGGGGATGAGGGAGAATGAAGAGTGTGAGGGTGGTCAGGGTGAAGACGGGATGAGGGAGAGTGGTGAGGGTGAAGAGGGTGAGGAAGGACAGGCTGAGTTGGGGATGAGGGAGGGTGGTGAGGGGGAGTCTGGGTTGAGGCTGAGGAAGGGTGAGTTGGGGATGAGGGAGGGTGAGGGAGAGGCAGCAGCAGCAGCTGGCAGCCTCCAAGGGGCTGGATGGAGGCAGGCTCCCCAGGCCCCCCATTGCAAGCGGCAGCCTCGGTGCCCCCGAGCGGCTCCATTGCAGAGAAGCCGGGCTTGTGCATCCATGCAGCAGGCTGCCCGCTGCGGGCTCAGGGAGAGGCTGGCACCGCTGCCCGTGTGGCCACCATCGCCCGGCGGAGGGCTCGCCTTCCCCGGCAGTCACTAACAGGCTGCCCGCTGCCCGCCCGCCCCTGCATCTTCCCCACACAACAGCATCGCTCCCGGGCAGAGACGGAGAGGCAGGGCCGCCTTGATCAGCCGGGCTCCCAGTCCCTGTCCCCGGGCTCCGGCTGCTCCCTGTCCCCGGGCTCCCAGTCCCTCTCCCCGGGCTCCGGCTGCTCCCTGTCCCCGGGTTCCCAGTCCCTCTCCCCGGGCTCCCAGTCCCTGTCCCCGGGTTCTGGGCTCCCTGTCCCCGGGCTCCTGCTCACTCTCCTCGGGCTCTGGTCTCCTCTCCCCGGGCTCCCTGTCTCTGTCCTCGGGCTCCGGCTGCTCCCTCTCCCCGGGCTCTCTGGGCTCCGGTCCCCGGGATTGTCACAGTCTCTCTCTCTCTCAGCTGTTCCAATGGATACAGTGCGCCGCCGCGCGGTGCCCGCTGGGAGTTGTAGTCCCCGCCCCCTCCCCCACGCTGAGCCGGAGCCCCGCCCCGGACTTCAACTCCCACACTGCAGCGCGCCACGCTGATTGACACCCCGCCGCCCAATAGGAACATCCCATTCCCCTGCGCGGCCCGCCAATGGGAGAGGAGGAGGAGGAAGGGGGCGGGCACTCTGCTGCCTGGGGGGAAAATCAATGATTAAAACAGAATCAAACACTGATTGTTATTGTGCCTCTAGCTCAGATATTAGGAAAGATTGGTTTCAGTTTAATATTTTACATTGCTGAATAAAATGGCAAATCTCACATTCTGTGCTGCTTCAGTAAATTGCAGATTTGCAGACCTTGAACCTTGTCCCCTTGTCACTGACCCTTCAACTAAGGGAAATAGCTGCTCCTTATCCACTCTCTCCATGTCCCTCATAATCTTCTACACTTTGATCAAATCATAGAATCATCGATTCCCTACAGTGCAGAAGGAGGCCATTCAGCCCATCAAGTCTACACTGACCATAATCCCACCCAGCCCCTATCCCCATAACCCCATGCGTTAACCCTAGCTAGTCCCCCTGACACTAAGGGGCAATTTAGCATGGGCAATCCACCTAACCCACACATCTTTGGAGTGTCGGAGGGAACCGGAGGAAACCCACGCAGACACGGGGAGAATGTGCAAACTCCACACAGACAGTGACCCAAGCCGGGAATTGAACCCGGGTTCTTGGCGCTGTGAGGCAGCAGTGCTAACCACTGTGCCACCGTGCCAATGTCATCCCTCAGAATTTTCAGCTCCAACAAAAACAACACAAGCCTACCCAACCTCTATTCATAACTTAAATGCTCCATCCCAGACAGCATCCTGGTGAATCTCCTCTGCACCCCCTCCAGTGCATTCACATCCTTCCTATAATGTGGCGACCAGAACTGCACACAGTGCTCCAGCTGTGGCCTCACCAAAGTTGTGTATAACTCCAACATGACTTCCCTGCTTTTGTAATCTATGCCTCGATTGATTTTGATTTGATTTGATTTATTATTGTCACATATATTAACATACAGTGAAAAGTATTGTTTCTTGCGCGCTATACAGACAAAGCATACCATTCATAGAGAAGGAAAGGAGAGAGTGCAGAATGTAGTGTTACAGTCATAGCTAGGGTGCAGAGAAAGATCAACCTAGTGCGAGGTAGGTCCGTTCAAAAGTCAAGTGTCCCATATGTCTTTTTCACCATCCTACTAACATGCCCTTCCATCTTCAGAGATCTCTGGATAAACACGTCAAGGTTCCTTTATTACTCAGAACTTCCTAATGTCATGTCTATCTAGGAGTAAACCCAACCGGGATATCACAATGAATAAAATCAAAGTACTGCGGATGCTGGAAATCTGAAATAGAAGATGGAAAACACTGGAAAAAACTCTCAGCAGATCTGGCAACGTCTGTGGAGAAAGAGAAACAGAGTTAATGTTCCGAGTCTGTATGACTCTTCCTCAGAGCTAAAGAAAGGGGAGAAATCTGGGCTTTCTGTTGTTGGAAATTGGGCAGCGAGGGGGGAAGGAGAGTTTGGAACAGGTGGTACAATATGGAAGGTCAGGGACTGGTTGGAGATCAGGAGTTATTAAACGACAAAGATGTCATGGGCATAAGACAAAGGAAGTGACAGTATTAAAGATGAAAGCAGGTGTTAATAGCGGTGTAAAGGTCAACACTGTCTGAAAGCAAGATAGCA
Organism: Mustelus asterias; assembly: GCF_964213995.1. Taxonomy (NCBI): domain Eukaryota; kingdom Metazoa; phylum Chordata; class Chondrichthyes; order Carcharhiniformes; family Triakidae; genus Mustelus; species Mustelus asterias. The sequence continues at coordinate 58,203,556 of NC_135824.1, read as the reverse complement.
GAACTTGTTAATGGCACAGTAAGAAGTCTCAAAACACCAGGTTAAAGTCCAACTGGTTTATTTGGAATCACGAGCTTTCGGAGCGCTGCTCCTTCATCGGGTGACTCACTTTAACCTGGTGTTGTGAGACTTCTTACTGTGCCCACCCCAGTCCAACGCCGACAACTCCACATCATTGTTAAAAGGAGGGGGGTGGGGGGAGGAGGGGGTGAAAAAAATAAAAATAGAGGTCTGAGTCCTGAGTTAAAATAGTCTGGGTCCTTATTCCTTGGAGTTTAGAAGAGTGAGGGATGGCCTTATTCAAACATATAAGATCCTGAGAGGGCTTGACAGGGCGAAAAAATAAAAGCAAATTGCTGCGGATGCTGGAATCTGAAACCAAAAGAGAAAATGCTGGAAAATCTCAGCAGGTCTGGCAGCATCTGTAAGGAGAGAAAAGAGCTGACATTTCGAGTCCGGATGACCCTTTGTCAAAGCTAAAAGGCAGAGAAAGTGGGAGATATTTATACTGCAGGGGGAGGGAATGAAAGATGAGTCATAGCCACAGAAACCAAGGGAAAGGCTGCTAATGGCAGCCCACAGAGAGAATAAAGGGTGTGAATGGCCAAACGGCAGAGAAGCTAAAATGAAGATGTTGGGGTGAGGGGGGTGGCATGGCAGGGGGGGGGGGGGGTGGGTGGATGGGACAGAGGTAAAATTTAGAAAAGAGGAAGCAAATGGGGAGATAAGATAAAGTGGGGGAAAGAATGGGGGGGAAAGAAAAATGAAGAAAGACAGCAAAGAAATAAAAGTTAGAGAACAGTTAACAGAAAGGTAGAGAAAGGGGTGAAGGTGGGGTCGAGCAAATCATCTGAAGTTGTTGAATTCGATGTTGAGACCGGAAGGCTGTAAAGTGTCCAGCCGGAAGATGAGATGCTGTTCCTCCAGTTTGCGTTGAGCTTCACTGGAACATTGCAGCAGGGCCAAGGACAGACATGTGGGCACGGGGAGCAGGATCGTGGGTTAAAATGGCAGCAACCGGAAGGTCAGGGTCCTGATTGCGCACAGACTGAAGGTGCTCAGCAAAGTGATCACCCAGTCTACGCTTGGTCTCTCCGATATATAGGAGACCACACTGGGAGCAGCGAATGCAATAGACCAAATTGAAAGAGGTGCAAGTGAAACCTGGAAATGGTGAGATGTTTTCACCCGGGGGAGAGTCTCGAACAAGGGGACATCACTCCAAGATAAAGGGCCAGTCATTTAAAACCGAGGTGTGTAGAAATTTCTTCTGACAGAGGATGGTGAATCTCTGGAATTCTCTGTCCCAAAGGCTGCTGGAGGCCGGATCATTGGAAGTATTTAAAGTGGAGATGGATAAATATTTGATAGATCGAGGAATAGAGGGGCAGGGGGAAATGGCACAGAGAGGGAGCTGAGGTCGACATAGATCAGCAGGATCATATTGAATGGCGGGGCAGGCTCGAAGGGCCGAATGGCCTACTCCTGCTTCTATTTCTTGTGTTCTTGTGAGTTCAAGGTCTAAGGTTGTTGAACTCAGTCCAGAAGGTGCCTAAACAAAAGACGGGCTATCCCCAAGTTCTGTCAGTGTTTGTTACTTTTTAAATGCTCAATGAAGCAGTAGAGGCTACCTCGTTAAATGTGTTTAAGTCACAGATAGATAGATTTTTAACCATTAAGGGAATTAAGGGTTATGGGGAGCGGGCGGGTAAGTGGAACTGAACCCACCATCAGATCAGCCATGATCTTATTAAATGGCGGGGCAGGCTTGAGGGGCTAGATGGCCTACTCCTGCTCCTATTTCTTACGTTCTTATGTTCTTAAATGTGGAGTGCAGGGTGCGTTCCTGACTGGAGATGTTGTGGTACAAGTGAGAACTTTTACTGATGGAATGGGAGTATGGAGCACTTCCATACGCACACACACAGTGTTTGCTCAGCATTCCCTGCATTCTCATCAAAGTTGCTGGACTAGTGATCTGGAGGCCTGGTTTAGTGATCCAGAGTGCAAAACCCACCATGGCAGCTGAGAGGAACTTCAATTCATCGAGTCATAGGGCGGAGTTTTCCTGTCCCGCCCACCACGGGAATCGTAGCGGGCGTGACACGGTCCATGCAAAGGTCCGTTGACCTCGGGTGGGATTTTCCAGTCTTGGGGTAAGGGCGGCTGGAAAATCCCTCTCCTTGAGTTATACAGTGCAGAGAAGGCCATTCGGCCCATCGAGTCTTCTCCGCCATTCAACGGGGTCATGACTGATCTGGCATAATCCTCAGGTCCACTTTCCCACCTTATCCCCGTGACCCTTGATTTCCTTTCCAATTAAATGTGGTTGATTCTTAACTGCTCTCTGAACCGGCCCAGCCAACCACACAGTCATCAGTGGCTCATTGCCACCTCTCAAGGGCAATTAGAGATGGGCATTAGATGCCGTGGTACTGACAGAGGCTACCCTCAGAGGGGCTTGCCTTGCCAGTGACACTTATGTCCCATGAATGGATAAAAGATCAGAGTCAGAAGGCCGTAGGTTCGATTCTCACAGTAGGATGTGAGCACATAACAAGTCTGTGGGAGTGCTGCTTTGACAGAAGGTCATGATGTGGAGATGCCGGCGTTGGACTGGGGTAAACACAGTAAGAAGTTTAACGACACCAGGTTAAAGTCCAACAGGTTTATTTGGTAGCAAAAGCCACACAAGCTTTCGGAGCTCTAAGCCCCTTCTTCACCTGAAGAAGGGGCTTAGAGATCCGAAAGCTTGTGTGGCTTTTGCTACCAAATAAACCTGTTGGACTTTAACCTGGTGTCGTTAAACTTCTTACTGTGTTGACAGAAGGTGCCATCCCTGGGATGAGACATTTAAATGTTGATGAGTGACAGTTGTCAGTGACAATGGTCACAGGGTGGCACGGTGGCACAGTGGTTAGCACTGCTGCCTCACAGCGCCAGGGACCCGGGTTCGATTCCTGGCTTGGGTCACTGCCTGCGTGGAGTTTGCACGTTCTCCCCGTGTCTGCGTGGATTTCCTCCGGGTGCTCCGGTTTCCTCCCACATCCAAAGATGTGTAGGTTGGGTGGATTGGCCATGCTAAATTGCCCCTTCGTGTCCCAAGTTCTGTAGGTTAGGTGTATTGGCCATGCTAAATTGCCCCTTACTGTCCCAAGATGTGTAGGTTAGGTGGATTGGCCGTGCTAAATTGCCCCTTAGTGTCCAAAGATATGTGGGGTAGGTGGATTGGCCATGCTAAATTGCCCCTTAGTGTCCAAAGATGTGTATGTTAGGGGGATTGGCCATGCTAAATTGCCCTTTAGTGTGCAAAGATGTGCGGGTTAGGTGGATTGGCCATGCTAAATTGCCCCTTAGTGTCCAAAGATGTGCAGGTTAGGTGGATTGGCCATGCTAAATTGCCCTTTAGTGTGCAAAGATGTGCGGGTTAGGGTGATTAGTGGGGTAAATATGTGGGGTTACAGGGATAGAACCTGGGTAGGATGATCTGTTGGAGAGGTGGTGCAGACATGACGGGCCAAATGGTCTCCTTCTGCACTGCAGGGATTCCATGAACAGCTCGATGGAGCAAATAGTTACTCCTGCTGCTATTTCTGATGGCTTGGAAAACTCAAGATTAAAACCGACTATTGGGAATTTACAACACAACATGGATAATTGTCGGAGATTTATTACTGACGATGACAAAGCCACATTCCTTCTCTTCATTAACGGGCATCATTTGTAGATGAATAGGTTTATTGCTGAGTTTCCAACGAGTCTGAGTCAATACAAGCAGATTCTCTGGAAGTGGTGACCCCGAGGGAAGAGTGTAGTCAGCAAACTGTCCTTGGAGTAGAATGGCTTTCGTCACAAGGATCGGGACCAAGTGCACAGCTGGAATCATCCTGGTTATTCTCAGCTGAAGCTGATTTTGGAACATTTGGACCTTGAGATGTGCGCAGATGCTGAGTTGTACCCGAGGGTCAGACAATGACAGGAGTCTTCGTTTCAGGAGTGAGCTCTCACACATTGGCTGAAGCGCAAAGCATCAACTTATTGTTAAGACAAATATCGTTAGAAACAGTGAAAGAGTGAGAGAGACAGAGAGAGAGAGACAGAGACAGAGAGAGACAGAGAAAGAGAGAGTGAGACAGACAGAGAGAGAGAGATAGACAATGAGAGAGAGAGAGATAGAGAGAGAGATAGACAGTGAGACAGAGAGTGTGAGAGAGAGAGACGGACAGAGAGAGAGAGAGAAGGACAGAGAGAGAGAGAGAGACAGATTGAGAGAGAGGCTCAGGGAGTGAGATACAGGAAAGCAAGGAGAGAGAGGAAGAGAGAGAGAGCAAGATACATAAAGGAGAGAATGAGGAGTGAGATACACAGAGGGAGAGAGAGAGATACAGGGAGAGTGAGAGAGATAGAGAGAGAGAGAGACAGAGAGAGAGAGATAGGGAGAATGAGAAAGTGAGAGATACAGGGAGAGTGTGAGAGAGAGACAGGGAGCGTGAGAGAGTGAGAGATAAAGGGAGAGTGAGAGAGAGAGAGATGGTGAGAGGGAGACAGGGAGACTGAGAGAGAAAGAGACAGGGAAAGTGAGAGAGAGGGACGGTGAGAGAGAGACAGGGAGAGTGTTTGAGAGAGCGACAAGGAGAGTGAGAGAAAGAGAGATATACATCGGGACAGAGAGACAGATATACAGAAAGCGAGACTATGAGTTATAGAGCGAGAACTAGATACACAGGAAAAGAGAAAGAGAGAGAGAGAAACACGGGGGGGAGAGAGAGAAACAGTCACACAGGGAGATCAGAGATATACTGAGAGAAAGATTATTACAGAGAGACACAGAGAGGGAGAGAGACAAAACTATACACGCAGGCAGACAAACAGTTAAAGAAAAAGTGGGACCTATCAGAGATGAAGAAAGGAACTTGTGTGAAGATGCAGAGGATATGGGAAGAGTTTTAAATGATTTTTTTGTCTCTGTATTCACAAGGGAAAGGGATGATGCGGATATAGTAATCCAAGAAGAACAGTGTGAAATATTGGATCAAATAATCATGACGAGAGAGGAAGTGTTAGAGGAGTTGAAATACTTGAGAGTGGATAAGTCGCCAGGGCCGGATGGAATATTCCCGAGGATGTTGAAGGAAGTCGGGGGAAATAGCAGATGCTCTGAGGATTATTTTCCAATCTTCACGAGACACAGGGGAGGTGCCAGGGGATTGGAGGAATGCAAACGTGGTTCTGGGGTTTAAAAAGGGATTGAAGGAAATGCCAAACAATTATAGGCCGGTTAGTCTTACTTCAGCGGTGGGCAAATGGTGAGAATCTACCCTGGGAGATCGGATAAGCCGTCACTTAGAAAGACATGGACTGGTCAGGGATAGTCAGCGCAGCTTTGTTACGGGAAGGTCATACTCTACAAATTTTATTTATTGTCACAAGTAAGGCTTACATTAACACTGCAATGAAATTACTGTAAAAATCCCCTAGTTGCCACGCTCCGGCGCCTGTTCGGGTACACTGAGGGAGAATTTAACACCTAACCAGCACATCTTTCGGACTGTGGGAGGAAACCTATGCAGACACGGGGGAGAACGTGCAGACTCCGCACAGACAGTGACCCGAGGCCGGAATCGAACTCGCGACCCTGGTGCTGTGAGGCCGTAGTCCTCTGTGAGGCAGCAGTGCTAACCACTGTGCCACCCACCTTTGAGGAAGTGACAAGGAGGATCGATGAGGGTAGTGCAGTGGGTGTTGTCCACATGGGCTTTGGTAAGGCATTTGACAAGGTCCCCACATGGCATATTCCTGCTTGTGTGTCGACAGGCTGCCTTCCACAGTCGGATAGCCCACAGACACTCTCAAATGGCGAAGGATCAGCGGGTGAGTGGTTGCTGGATTGGGAATGCCAGTCTTTGGGGCTGGAAGGCGTGAAACTGTGGAATTCTCTCTCCCCGGAAAGATAGTAAATAAATTTTGGAAGGTTAATAACCCACCCATTCTAAAGCTTGACAAGATGTTATTCTGTGGCTGGAGCAGAATCTAATAAACAGCCCCACCCTGTGGTTAGTCTATGAATTGTTCCAGTACATCCTCAATACTCTGTGCCCTTTGTGAAATACAAGGGCATCTTTAACATGTGTCTAATATTTCAGAACCGTACAGTACAGATTATTGTTCCTGTAATAGGAGCTGGAGTTGTCCAAACTGTCAAAATCCTCTTCCCTGTTGAGCTGCAATCCTAACCTTACACCAGCATAGTTTTTTTTAAATATTAAAAGCTTCCACTGATACGTATAAAGCTGCCCCCAGGCATCACTGTGCAAAACATTCAGTCCCACCACAGGCCGGGGAACAGAGTTCAGCCTTGTTCTCCAACTAAATCAACAATGGCTGATGTTGTCGCGATGCTGGGGCCTGATGGGCGGAGGGGCAGCTTGGCTCGAACCCCCCCCGCCCCTTTGCCTCTGAGCCAGGCTGTGGGTTCATACTGCATTCCCAGGCTTGTGAAGCATCCTGCCTGACAGCTCAGAGCAGCTCTCTCCCGCGTCCTCAATTGCTATCACTTCGTTTTTGGCGGCTGTGTCTCCAGCTGCCTGGGGCCCCGCAAATTCTGGACTCCCCCCTCAAATCTCTCCACCTCTCTCTCTCTCCCTCTCTTAGGCCTGGGGCCTACCTCTCTGACTGAGCTTTTGATCACCTGCCCCAATATCTCCTTATGGGCTCAGTGTCAAATGCTGTTTGGTAATTGTGATGATACTGTGGCGTATAAGAAATGTATTTGTGTTATCTCATTGGGGATGCCGTGGGGTGGTGCTTGTATTTGTGCGTGTGTGTGTGTGTGATTGTGCATGTATCTGTGCATGTGTGCATGTGTGTGCCTCTCTGTCTGTGTGTGAGAGTGTGTGTGTGTTTGTGTGAGAGTGTCTCTATTTGTGTGTGCGTATCTGTCTGTGTGCATGTCTGTGTGCACACCTGAACGTGTGTGTGTACATCTGTGTATGTGAGATTGTGTCTGTATGTGTCTGTGCTTGTGTGTGTGAGACAGAGTGTGTGTATGTGTGTGCGTTTGTGTGTGTGTCTGTATGTATCTGTACGTGTGTGGCTGTGGGTATCTGTATGTGTGTATGTGTGTGTTTGTGTATTTGTGTCTGTGAGAGAGAATGTGTGAGTGTCTTGTGTTAGTGTGTGTGTGTTTGTGTGTGTTAGTGTGAGTGTGTGTGTGAGTGAGTGTGTGTGGGTGCGTGTGTGTGAGTGTGAGCGTGTGTGTGTATGTGAGAGACAGTGTGTGTGTGTGAGAGAGAATGTGTGTGTGTATGTGTGAATGTGTGTGTGAGAGAGCGTGTGTGTGTGTCTATGTGTGAATGTGTGAGTGAGTGTGTGTTAGTGTGTGTCTGAGCATGTGTGAGAGTGTGTATGTGTGTGTGTGTGTGTAGGTGTGTGTGTGTGAGAGTGTGTGTGTGTGAGAGTGAGTGTGTGTGTGAGAGTGAGTGTGTGTGGGTGGGTGAGTGAGTGAGTGTGAGTGTGTGAGTGTGTGTGTGAGTGTGAGAGTGTGTGTGTGTGTGCGAGTGTGAGAGTGTGTGTGTGTGAGTGTATGTGTGTGTGTGAGAGTGTGTGTGTGTGTGTGAGTGTGAGAGTGTGTGTGTGAGTGTGAGAGTGTGTGTGTGTGAGTGTGTGTGTGTGTGAGTGAGTGTGAGAGTGTGCGAGTGTGTGTGAGTGTGAGAGTGTGTGTGTGTGAGAGAGTGTGCGTGTGTGTGTGTGAGAGTGTGTGTGTGAGTGTGAGAGTGTGTGTGTGTGTGTGTGTGTGAGAGTGTGTGTGTGAGTGTGAGAGTGTGTGTGTGAGAGTGTGTGTGTGTGAGTGAGTGTGAGTGTGTGTGTGAGTGTGTGTGTGTGCGAGTGTGAGAGTGTGTGAGTGTATGTGTGTGTGAGAGTGTGTGTGAGTGTGAGAGTGTGTGTGAGAGTGTGTGTGTGAGTGAGTGTGAGTGAGTTTGAGAGTGTGTGTGAGTGTGTGTGAGTGTGAGAGTGTGTGTGTGTGAAAGTGTGTGTGTGAGTGTGTGTATGAGTGTGAGTGTCGCTCATCTTCATTCCTTCGACCAGCGCTGGAGGGTTGGCCACGGTGGACATGAGGCTTTATCCTGAGGAGGCAATGGAGGCAGTAGTGTGTCGGGTGATACAGGAAGACAGAAAATGTGGGGAGGGAGAGAAGGGGAGCAGGTTGAGGATGGCGGGGGTGCAGGGACAATGTCTGACCACATTTGTCTAACGAGAGGCCCTTTAACACCGAGATTCTCCTCCTATTAGCGGAGGTAGCAGTCTGACAGGTCAATGTGCAGTGTGAGGATCTGGGATTGGCCACGCTATGACAGGCTAGGATAGGGCAGCATTTACTGCGAGCGCGATACGCATACCGCGAGACCCAAACGTGAATCCCGCACGGACTAAAACAGGTGAGTTCCGCTCCTGATGTGAAACCTAGTCGCTGGCCTTTGCTGAATGTCAGACCGCATATCGAACAGCTCGCTGCTTTTTAATCAAAGCAAAGTCGTCCAGGTGAGGGGCTAAAACCTCATCGTCACCAGTGTGCTCGCTGACGTTGGCCACAAATCCCCAACCTCACCTGCGGCTGGGATTCTCCAGTCCCGCTGCAGTGAACTGAGTTTTGGCTGAGTGCCAAATTTTCCATTCTCACTGGCAGCAGCGGGTGACGGGGTGAACAACATGGGAGAGTTCTGGCCGTTGTGTTTAAATCCTTGCATGGACTCTGCTTCCCCTATATAATCTCCTCCGGTTCCACAACCCTCTGTGATGTCTGCAATGCTTCTAATGCTGTTCTCTCCTGCATCCTCAATCTCTGTTGCTCCACTTGCTGTAACCTCAGCTGTCTGTGGCCCCAAATTCTGGAATTCCCCCCCTCCTCTAAACCTCTCCACCTCTCTCTCTACCCCTTTGACCTGCCCCAAGATCTCCTCAAGTGACTCAGTGTCAAATGTTGTTTGATAATTGTTTGACGATCGCCTTTAAGAAATGTGTTTCTGTCATGTTTCTTGTGCAGGTTTGTTTTTAGCAGTCTGTTCTATTAACTGGTGCCGCTTTGTCTGCAACAGGTAGTCCCTGTTGATACTGCAGCAGCATAATTGGTCCTAATTGTTAGAATGTTTGTTTCAATCAGGAATAATGCAGTTCTGTTAGTTTAGTGTTTTCCCATGGGGTTTTTCAGAGTAGGGTTTGATTAGGTTGATTGATAGGAAAAGTTATGTGACTAGGTGGAACTAGACTTACCCAGAGAAATCAGCTCAGTTGCTGCTTGGAATTGTGAGAGGAAAGTGCTGATTTGGAAACCTGGGATCTGCCAGGAAAGAAACTGGAGGCTGCTGTATGGGAGTCAAAAGACAGGTGACTTTCTGTGTCTATCCAGAGGGGTTAAAAGGCTGGAAATCTAGCGTGAACTGATATGTTTGTTTTGTGCTAACTTATTCTGCAGAGGAATTTATGTCTATGGGGATACTACTGACATTGGAACTATAGAGTTTGCTCGCTGTTAAGAATTATACCTTATCATGTTTAAGTATTTCCAATTGCTATAATTTATGCTTTGTGTTATATTTTGTCATTCTTTTTGTTATATTCTAACTGTGTTATTAAATAAAGTTTGTTTTGATAAAAGCTTCCGAGTGGGTCAATTGAATCACGCCTGGAGTGAAACATCTTATGCTCACCCTAATGCCAAAATCAAAAACATTTGGGGGTCTAGGTGAACATACCCTGGAGATTCTGATCTGGTCCCTAACATAATGTTGTTGTCAGAGCACATGAAGCATCTGGCAATGTTTTACCATGTGCAGGAAGTGTTGGAGAAATTCATAGTAGATCAGAGAAATTTCAAATAATCAGGGATTTAAAACATGAATAAAATACTAGCAATGAATGAAATGACCTTAGGTCAGACTTACAAGCCAACAGGGGAATGGTCTATACGAAGACACATATTAACACAGTAAGAGATTTAACTAAGTACAAGATTTGAATTGATTTAAACATGTATTTTGGATTTTTTGTGTATTTTAGCTGTATGTTGAAGAAATCTGTACACTTTAGCCAAAAGCAGGTTACCACAAAGCCTAATGGGATAAGAGGCATATTGAAATGAACCACATTCTTTCGAACAATGAAACTACAGAATGTGCAAGTTCTTATCAACGAAAGTTACAAACAATAGGTTCTCAGAGCTCCTTATGAATCGTGATGAAGTGCGGGGCAGGCCCGAAGGGCCGAATGGCCTCCTCCTGCTCTATCTTCTATGTTTCTAATAGGGTTGTTCACACTGTCCAGATAAGCAGGTCTAAGAATGTACATCTGTCTGGTTCGGTCATTTACGAAAGCAAGAGTTGATGGGAACATTAACTTTCACCTTTGTAGCTAAGCATCAGGGGTTGCTAGGCAACAGGGGGAGGAAGCATCGGGAGTCTACGGACCAATGAAATCCCATGATGTCAGAAGCTAAAATGCAATTGGCTAAAGTATATGACAGGTATTAACAATGATTGATTTGTATTGAAAATGACTGGTTCATAACTAACGGAAGGCAGGAAATGTCAACTTGAGAAATGTATAAATGACCTTAGAAATCTTAGAAACCCTACAGCACAGAAAGAGGCCATTCGGCCCATCGAGTCTGCACCGACCACAATCCCACCCAGGCCCTACCCCCATATCCCTACATATTTACCCACTAATCCCTCTAACCTACGCATCCCAGGACACTAAGGGCAATTTTTTTAGCATGGCCAATCAACCTAACCTGCACATCTTTGGGCTGTGGGAGGAAACCGGAGCACCCGGAGGAAACCCACGCAGACACGAGGAGAATGTGCAAACTCCACACAGACACAGACCTGTCCGATGCATTGTAACCTCAGAGTGCTATTGGAATGCTCAAGGTCTTTTCTTGTAGTAAGGCATTGGACTACCCAATGCTCATTCTCCCATCGACTATTAGTTAATAAACGTCTTTAATCGGGACACCGGCTTTCGTGAGTCTTCTTATTGGAATTGGCGATACCTAGCCTCCAGAGAACACCACATAAACTTGCTATATAAATGCAAGTTGTTGTTGAAACCACAGTATGGAAAACTATGAAGCTCTGTGGACGGAGAGAGAACGGCTGCAACAATAATTTAACAACAATAATGGCAATAGTGGCTTTAAAATGGCTATTCTGACTGAGAGTTAAGCATGCTGGGATTTTTGGTCAATTTATAGACTAAAGCCAGATGCAGGGAGTAAAGTTGCTCTAATCTGGGAGCTGTGATCTGAAGCTTCCCAGATAAGGGAAGTTGTTTACATTAACCAAGATAATGTGACTTCGATTTATATGGCTGCTTTGTGTGGGACATGTTAAATGAACTAAGTGTAATGGTGTCGTTCGCAAGTAATTTCATTGGATGTTGGAGCCATGTGATCGATTTCTGGTTACACAGTTGGCTGGATGACAGAGAATCTTCCTGAAGCAAGTGGAGAATTGTGGATAAAAAGACATGTAAGTCCTTTGATTGGCGGCGATAACTCGAAGAGACCGACCATCGCAAGAAGACTTGTGCCCTGAAGGATGCTTCAGAGAAGGAGAAGATAGATTCTACATTGAGGATATTTCTTGGCCAAGGTTATCCTAAACTCGGTAGTATCTATTTTCTGTTAAGTGGTTAAAGTTGATGTTTAATTAAAGTTAATGTGCAGTTTAAAAGTTAAAGTTGATGTTCCGTTTAAGAGTTAAAGTTGAGTAGAGTTAATGAGTTGCAACTGTTTGTGTTTGAGTTGCGACTGGAAGTGTTAAATAAAGAAATAATTGAATTATTGCCCTTGTTTGCCTTATTAAACTGGAATGCTTGGAAGGTGTTTAAATTAAAGCTTTATAACAGCTCTTTAGGAGACCGTTGACAGTTTAACAAGAGAAGTGTTTTCCCCACAGGAGTCCCAATTCCCCAAACCACAACCCTTCAACCAGCACAGGATCTTAACAGGCCGTTTTGGTTTTAAATGTGTGTGTTTTATTAACAATATCTCACTGCTTCTGCTGTGGCTGGAGCAAGGGGTTAGGCCACCAAGGCTCTGCAATCCTCAGGCTCCCGGTACTTACTTCAGAGGACCAGCCAGTTCAATTCCAAAGCGCCAAACTGACTCGCGCCGGCTGGTGTCACGGTCAGGAAGCTCTGTTGCCATGGCATCGGGAACACGTGTCGGATCCTTTCATCCGGTGCTTTCCTGGGGCTCCGGATGGCGATCGTGTTCAGGACACGCTGTCCGTGCGAGATCCTTTGGACGCGGTTATGGGTGGGCCTTTTGGACGTGACAAAGGCTCTCTGAGCAGCCGTGTTCGCCGCTGCTTTGCTCCCTTTGAGGGATCTGAAACCATAAAATCTGATTAAGGCATAAAGACATTCTCGCCAGTTGTCTTGGATTTCGTCATAATCCACCAGAGAACAAGTTAAATTCTTGTCGCTGCCAACTGGACTGTCAACAATGTTGACCGTGTATCCTTGATGTTCCTTTGAAAGAGGTTTATTCATTAGGCTTAAAACATTAAAGTCTGTGTCTCCTAGGTTCTGCTGACTTGTTCTGCGCCCAAGCCCACACTTGCTGCCAATATTCTTCGAGCCGATGATGTACGGTTTTGCGTCAACCGGGCTAACCCGATGAGGCACTTTGTCCCTCCTCAATAAAAGCGGGCTTGGCATCCACTCACGGTTTGGTTTCTTGGTGCTCACTATCTCCTTCAAATTCTTCCTCTGACCGCCTCTCGAAATTTCCTTCCGACCGTCTCTAACTGGACTCTTCGCGGACAGCAACGCTGGGGCTGAGGACGACTTTCTGGCCGTAGTTAGACCCGCGGACCACCTCAATCGCCGGTCTTTGGGCGATTTTCTATTCTCGCCGGTCGCTGTCCGCTTCTGAACGTCTTGAGCTGGTTTCAGTTGAGGTTGAAGGGAGAAGGGATGGGTGAGACTCTTTTTTGAAAATGAATGGATACAGCGGCATATCACATTTCAGCACAGCGAAGGATGTTCTGCAGAAACTATTGGGGGGGTGGTTTCCGATCTCCCTCAGGCAAGACTGGAAATTCCCGCCTGAGGTCAACGGAGATTCCCGTTGTCGGACCCTCGCCCGCGCTGATTTTGTGGCGGGCGAGGTGGTAGAGTTCCGGCCTATTACACTCTTTCATCCCACTAACTGGGGTGGCACGGCGGCATGGTGGCACGCACGGCTGCCTCACAGCGCCAGGGACTCGGGTTCGATTCCGGCCTCAGGTCACTGTCTGTGTGGAGTCTGCACGTTTCTCCCCGTGTCTGATTTGATTTATTATTGTCACATGTATTGGGATACAGTGCAAAGTATTGTTCCTTGCGTGCTATACAGACAAGGCATACCGTTCATAGAGTACATCGCGGAGAAGGAAAGGAGAGAGTGCAGAATGTAGTGTTACAGTCATAGCTAGGGTGCAGAGAAAGATTAGCTTAATGCGAGGTAGGTCCATTCAAACGTCTGGCAGCAGCAGGATTTCCGGGTGCTCCGGTTTCCTCCCACAGTTCAAAGATGTGCAGGTTAGGTGGATTGGCCATGCTAAATTGCCCCTTGGTGTCTCAAGATGTGCAGATTAGGTGGATCGGCTGTGCTTAATTGCCCCTTAGTGTCAGGGGATTAGCAGGGTAAATACATGGGGTTAAGGGGATAGGGCCTGGGTGGGATTGTGGTCAGTGCAGACTTGATGGGCCGAATGGCCTCCTTCTGCACTTTAGGGATTCTACGATACATGTGACTCCAGACCCACAGCAATGTTGTTGACTCTTAACCGCCCTGATGAAATGGCCGAGCAAGCCAGTCCAAAGATGTGCGGGTTAGGTGGATTGTCCATGTTAAAATTATACCCCTAGTGTCAGGGGGATTAACAGGGCAAATACGTGGGGATAGGGCCTGGGTGGGACTGCTGTCGGCGCAGGCTTGATGGGCCGAATAACCTTCTTCTGCACTGTAGGGATTCTATGATTCTAAGCCACTCAGTTCAAGGGCAAAATACTGGAACTCCCTCCCTAACAGCCAGGCAGGTGTACCTACACCACAGGGACTGCGGCGGGTTCAAGATGGTGGCTCACCCACTAACTTCTCAAGGGGCAATTAGCGATGGGCAATAAATACTGGGCCGGCCAGCAATGGCCCACATCCTGTAAAAGGAGGAAACAGTCTAATTCAGTTTCTAATTTCTGACCTGGTGTAGTTTTCGGGGAGCACAGATAAGATAAACTGCTGACCTTACTGTTAGAATACCTGCAGCTGCTGGGCTGTTTGTCACGGAGGGATGGACACGTCCTTGTTCCTCGTGGCTGGTTTCAGTGGGCGAGGCCGCATTGTCGGCAGCAGTGGCTGGGTCGCCTGTGAACAGAATCAGCATGACCGTATTCCCGTGTGCCCCGCTGGCCTTCAAATTCTCCATGGCTGGTGTCGCAGAGGGAGCCGGCAGATCCTGCGACTGGGCCTTCAACTTCAATCCAGCCCTGAAAAGATGCAGACAGCACGGGGGGGGGTGACAGTGATATCGAATACAGGGAGTCTGGGCCACCCAGACCTCACCCCATATAGGGCATAAATACCAACACAAGACTCACAGAATCATAGAATCCCGACAGAGCAGAAGGCCATTCACAATGACTCTCTGACAGACCTAGGCACTCTTCCCCTGCCCTATCCCTGTAACCCCGCACATTTACCATGGCCAATCCCACGAACTCGCACATCTTGAGACACTAAAGGGCAATTTGGCACGGCCAATCAACCTAACCTGCACATCTTTGGACACTAAGGGGCAATTTAGCATGGCCAATCAACCTAACCTGCACATCTTTGGACACTAAGGGGCAATTTTAGCATGGCCAATCCACCTAACCTGCACATCTTTGGACACTAAGGGGCAATTTAGCATGGCCAATCCACCGAACCTGCACATCTTTGGACACTAAGGGGCAATTTAGCACGGCCAATCCACTTAACCTGCACATCTTTGGACACTAAGGGGCAATTTAGCACGGCCAATCCACTTAACCTGCACATCTTTGGACACTAAGGGGCAATTTAGCACGGCCAATCCACTTAACCTGCACATCTTTGGACACTAAGGGGCAATTTAGCATGGCCAATCCACTTAACCTGCACATCTTTGGACACTAAGGGGCAATTTAGCATGGCCAATCCACCTAACCTGCACATCTTTGGACACTAAGGGGCAATTTAGCATGGCCAATCCACCTAACCTACACATCTTTGGACACTAAGGGGCAATTTAGCATGGCCAATCCACTTAACCTGCACATCTTTGGACACTAAGGGGCAATTTAGAACAAAGAACCGTACAGCACAGGAAATGGCCCTTCGGCCCTCCAAGCCCGTCATGATGCCCTAACTAAAAAAAAAACCTTCTGCCATTACTAAGTCTATATCCCCCCATTCCCTCCTTAATAATGACCCATCCAGATGCCTCTTAAGTATTGCTAATGTGCTAGCTTCCACCACCTCCTTGGGCAGCACATTTAAGCATCGCCAATCCAACTAACCCACACCTCTTTGGACTGTGGGAGGAAACCAGAGCACCCGGAGGAAACCCACGCAGACACGGGGGGAATGTGCAGACTCCACACAGACAGTGACCCGAGCCGGGAATTGAACCTGGGTCCCTGGCGCTGTGAGACAGCAGTGCTAACCACTGTGCCACCATACCACTCCCTGAGACTGAGTCGTTTCTGTTAATTCGAATTAAATTGCATCTACTGTAAGAACCTCCCGGTTGCAGTTCAGTGAAGAAGACACGAGTTCTGCTTCTTCGTAACTGCCTTTATTTCTTTGATCCAACTCCGCGTACAATTCTCCATCAACAACGCGGTGCCACCTGCAGCCCCTTTGGATATCAGTGACTTCCTCTGGATAATTGACATCAAATTAGGACTTAATTGGAACGTCTGTTAACCCATTCCTAACATTTACAGTGCAGGAACAGGCCATTCGGCCCATCTTCTCCATGCTGGTTTCTGCTCCACATGAGCCTCCTCCCCCACCCTTTCTCCACCTCACCCCGATCACCATATCCTTCTGTTCCTATCTCCCTCGTGTGTTTCTCCAGCTTCCCCCCTTACATACACCTCCAGCTGTGTTAGTGAGTTCCACATACCGAGCACTCCCAGGGTTAAGGAATTTTCTCCTGAATTCTCCAGTGGATTTATTTATGGCTGTCTTATGTTTAGGGCTCCTTAGTTCTGGTCGCCCTCTCTGCAGCTATCCGATCGAAACCTCACATAAAACCCTCCTCGGATAATGGAAATAGAACAGAAATTGATGCAAGAGAAAATAAATTCCGTTCAATTCCTCACCGCCCCCCCGCCCCCCCCCCGCCCCCCGCCCCCCCTCCACACCCCCACCGTCACTTCCCAGAATCTGGTGACCTGGATTTGGTTCTCTCAGTGACAACATCTGACCCAGAAAAACCACACCCTGCCACCTCTACCACCCGGTGACTGTGTAGAGGTTTTCAGACACAGAGTGGGAATTGTTGGCGGGAGGGTTCGGGGGCGCTACACAAATGCACATGTGGCATTGCCAGGCAAGGGCACTTCACAACAGCAAGAACATCATGACACATCACTCTCTCTCTCTCTTACACTCCGCAGTCTTGTAATTCCGTGGGATGGGCAATAGAATCACGGAAAAACTCTGGGGAAATAAAATAACCTTTGATTCCCTTGCTGAACAAGGATCTAAAAGTTAACGTTTATTTATTAGTCACAAGTCGGCTTACATTAACACTGCAATGAAGTTACTGTGAAAATCCCCTGGTCGCCACACTCTGGCGCCTGTTCGGGTACACTGAGGGAGAATTTAGCATGGCCAATGCACCCTAACCAGCACGTCTTTCGGGCGGGAGGGAGGAGACCGGAGCACCCGGAGGAAACCCACGCAGACACGGGGAGAACTCCACACAGACAGTGACCCCAAGCCGGGAATCGATCCCGGGTCAATCCATCCACCTACACCTTGAAAATATTCACTGGCCCCAGCCTCCATCGTCTTCTGAGACGGAGAGTTCCACAGCCCCCTCTGAGAGGGAAAAGAAAATTCCCCAGCTCCGTCCGAGAAGGGTGACCCTGAATTTGAAAACACCTCCCTCAGTTCCAGACTCACCCACAAGAGGAAGCATCCTTTCCACGTCCACCTTGTTCAATCTCTCAACCTCAGAGTCTTTCAATCAAGTCACCCTCACTTGTTCCTAACACCAGCAGACACAACCCCAGACTGTTCAACCTCTCCTGAAACACTGACCGACACTTCTGGGTTGGAGTTGGCGGAGGGGGGGGGGGGGGGGGGGTGGAATTGGTAAATCTTCAGGTGGATGCGGGGGGGGGGGGGTGTCTCAAAAACAGGAACCCGCAGTGTCGCACCCACTTGTCTCCCAGTCCGGGGCCTCTGATCCCGGGGCAGAGCTAAAGCAGAGGGAGTTCGAATGAGACTCATAGCCAGGCTTTGTACTCGAGAGTTTTGTTTGTCCGCTGATGATGGTGACACAACAATTGGGGGGGCAGGTCAAAGGTGGGGACAAATCAGAGGCCAAATCCCCCGCCCTGGGTGACAGTAAAGCCTGGTGAGACGGAGGGGAAATGTTCATCTGCAAGTGTCAAGGAGCTATTTCAGTGAGGGCGCCTGCCTGTGAGTGAGGTGAGACCCCAGGGTTTGGGGGTCTGGTTGGGGGATCCGGGGGGGGGGGGGGGGGTGGGGGTTGGGGCAGGAATGAAGGGGTGGAGTTGGAGGGGCAGCATTCTCTCCAGCAATACACCTCTGTTTAGCGAATGTGGACGAGAGAACATTGCGGGGTTCCAGATTGCGAGCAAATGCCACAATGAGAATGAGGCTCCAGAACACAGATCTGGGACAATGTTTACCCAGCAGCCGACAAAGCTCCCTGTGCCCCCCCGCTGCGATCAGTCCAGTGAGTCACAGACTGTGGGGATGGGAGTGAGAGGCAGAATCTTCACTGACCCCACCCTCCCCCGACCTTGCTGCAGGATTTATAGAGTCAGAGAGCACCACGACAGCGCAGAAGGAAGCCATTCGGCCCATCGAGTCCATTTCTGGAACACAATCTGGCGATTTAGTGTCCTCAGAAAAGCTGCAGAGATACAACATTGAAGTTTGACAACTTGTTGCTGAGGTCTCTCTCTCGCTGAGAATAAATCCCACTCCTCGCGCAGATTATTGCTAAAACTGGCAAAAGGAGGGTCTATCAGGACTGAAACAAGGACATCAACTGACATACACATACACACACACACACGCGTGTGCAGTCACACACGTGCTTGCATTACACACATGCACAAGCATACTCTCAGAGGCGCACACGCACACATTCGCATGCACTCACCCACACACGTGTACGCGTGTGCATGTGCGTGCTCACACATGCACATTTGCACATGCACACATGTACTCAAACACGCACATGCACTCACACACACATATGACAGAATCCCTACACTCCTGAAGGAGGCCATTTGGCCCATCAAGCCTGCACTGACAACATCGACAAGGAAATCTGCCGTCCTTAACCGGCCTGGCCTACACGTGACTCCAGAGCCACAGCAATGTGATTGGCTCTCAACTGCAACTAGGGATGGGCAATAAATGCTGGCCCAGCCAGCGATGCCCAATGGATTTTGAAAAATCTCACCCAGGTCCTTTCTCCTTAATCCCACGTATTAATCCTGCCCGTCTCCCTGGCACTGAGGGGCAATTTAGCACGGCCAATCCACCGTTGGACTGTGGGAGGAAACCGGAGCACCCGGAGGAAACCCACGCGGACATGGGGAGAATGTGCAAACACCACACAGTCATTCGAGGCCGGAATTGAACCAGGGTCCCTGGCGCTGTGAGGCAGCAGTGCTAACCACCATGCCACCGTGCCGCCCTCTGCGCTCGCACTCATACGCGTCACATACATATGCAAATGCACCCACGTATGCACCCACACACGCATGCATGCTCACACAAACGTGCTCGCACACGCACTCACACAAACGTGCCCACAGCAATGTGACGAACACCTTACTGCCCTCTGCAGTGGCAGGGACGAGACCACAACAGTTCAAGAGAGAGCAGCTCATTCAATTTTTCAAGGGCAATTAGGGATGGGCAATAAATGCTGGGATGATGTGTGGGGAATGTGGTCACACAGCGCTGTTAGGGAGGGAGGCAGGATATTCTCGGATTCTGACCTCCTCATGGGAACGGTGTTCGCTTTGGAGGGGATGCTTTTCAGGTGGAATTGCTGCCCTGGTCTGATCAAACAGAAACAATCAGTTTTTTTGTTACATTAAACTGAGCTTGCGTCCCTTTCAATACAGAAGACTAAACGGTGATCTGGCAGAAGTGTTTTAAAGGAATGGACTGGGGCAATGGAGAGAAACAATTTCTTCTGAGGGGAGAGTCCACAATAAAGGGGGGGCAGGAACTGAAGGTCCGAGGCAGGCAACTCGAGGGGAGACATTGGGAAGCACTTTTTCATGTAAAGTGCATAGAACATAGATAGAACAGTACAGCACAGAATAGGCCCTTCGGCCCACGATGTTGTGCCGAGCTTTATCTGAAACCAAGATCAAGCTATCCCACTCCCTATCATCCTGGTGTGCTCCATGTGCCTATCCAATAACCGCTTAAATGTTCCTAAAGTGTCTGACTCCACTATCACTGCAGGCAGTCCATTCCACACCCCAACCACTCTCTGACTGAAGAACCTACCTCTGATATCCTTCCTATATCTCCCACCATGAACCCTATAGTTATGCCCCCTTGTAATAGCTCCATCCACCCGAGGAAATAGTCTTTGAACGTTCACTCTATCTATCCCCTTCATCATTTTATAAACCTCTATTAAGTCTCCCCTCAGCCTCCTCCGCTCCAGAGAGTACAGCCCTAGCTCCCTCAACCTTTCCTCATAAGACCTACCCTCCAAACCAGGCAGCATCCTGGTAAATCTCCTCTGCACTCTTTCCAGCGCTTCCACATCCTTCTTATAGTGAGGTGACCAGAACTGCACACAATATTCCAAATGTGGTCTCACCAAGGTCCTGTACAGTTGCAGCATAACCCCACGGCTCTTAAACTCCAACCCCCTGTTAATAAAAGCTAACACACGATAGGCCTTCTTCACAGCTCTATCCACTTGAGTGGCAACCTTTAGAGATCTGTGGATATGGACCCCAAGATCTCTCTGTTCCTCCACAGTCTTCAGAACCCTACCTTTGACCCTGTAATCCACATTTAAATTAGTCCTACCAAAATGAATCACCTCACATTTCTCAGGGTTAAACTCCATTTGCCATTTTTCAGCCCAGCTTGGCATCCTATCTATGTCTTTTTGCAGCCTACAACAGCCCTCCACCTCATCCACTACTCCACCAATCTTGGTGTCATCAGCAAATGTACTGATCCACCCTTCAGCCCCCTCCTCTAAGTCATTAATAAAAATCACAAAGAGCAGAGGACCAAGCACTGATTCCTGTGGCACTCCGCTAGCAACCTGCCTCCAGTCCGAAAATTTTCCATCCACCACCACCCTCTGTCTTCGATCAGATATGATGTGGAGATGCCGGCGTTGGACTGGGGTAAACACAGTAAGAAGTTTAACAACACCAGGTTAAAGTCCAACAGGTTTATTTGGTAGCAAAAGCCACACAAGCTTTCGGAGCTCTAAGCCCCTTCTTCAGGTGAGTGGGAATTCTGTTCACAAACAGAGCATATAAAGACACAAACTCAATTTACATGAATAATGGTTGGAATGCGAATACTTACAACTAATCAAGTCTTTAAGAAACAAAACAATGTGAGTGGAGAGAGCATCAAGACAGGCTAAAAAGATGTGTATTGTCTCCAGACAAGACAGCCAGTGAAACTCTGCAGGTCTAGGCAACTGTGGGGGTTACAAATAGTGTGACATGAACCCAATATCCCGGTTGAGGCCGTCCTCGTGTGTGCGGAACTTGGCTATCAGTTTCTGCTCAGCGACTCTGCGCTGTCGTGTGTCGCGAAGGCCGCCTTGGAGAACGCTTACCCGAATATCAGAGGCCGAATGCCCGTGACCGCTGAAGTGCTCCCCAACAGGAAGAGAACAGTCTTGCCTGGTGATTGTCGAGCGGTGTTCATTCATCCGTTGTCGCAGCGTCTGCATAGTTTCCCCAATGTACCATGCCTCGGGACATCCTTTCTTGCAGCGTATCAGGTAGACAATGTTGGCCGAATTGCAAGAGTATGTACCGTGTACCTGGTTCCATATCCTTTAATTCCGATCAGATAGCCAGTTACCTATCCAATCTGCCAAATTTCCCTCTATCCCACACCTCTTTACTTTCATCATAAGCCGACCATGGGGGACCTTATCAAACGCCTTACTAAAATCCATGTATATGACATCAACTGCCCTACCTTCATCAACACACATAGTTACCTCCTCAAAAAATTCTATCAAATTTGTGAGGCACGACTTGCCCTTCACGAATCCGTGCTGACTATCCCGGATTAATCCGCATCTTTCTAAATGGTCGTAAATCCCATCCCTAAGGACCTTTTCCATCAATTTACCAACCACCGAAGTAAGACGAACCGGTCTATAATTACCAGGGTCATTTCTATTCCCTTTCTTAAACAGAGGAACAACATTCGCCACTCTCCAGTCCTCTGGCACCATCCCCGTAAGAAGTCTCACAACACCAGGTAAATAAACCTGTTGGACTTTAACCTGGTGTTGTGAGACTTCTTACTGTGCTTACCCCAGTCCAACGCCGGCATCTCCACATCATGACTACCATCCCCGTGGACAGTGAGGACCCAAAGATCAAAGCCAAAGGCTCTGCAATCTCATCCCTTGCCTCCCAAAGAATCCTAGGATATATTTCATCAGGCCCAGGGGACTTATCGACCTTCAGTTTATTCAAAACTGCCAGTACATCCTCCCTCCAAACAACTAGTGACAATCTGTAACTGTTTCCCCCACCACAAGCTGTTGAAGCTGGGGGGAGGTCAGTTGTGCCATTGTGGGGTGGCACAGTGGTTAGCACTGCTGCCTCACAGCGCCAGGGACCAGGTTCGATTCCCAGCTTGGGTCACTGACTGTGTGGAGTTTGCACGTTCTCCCCGTGTCTACATGGGTTTCCCCTGGGTGCTCCGGATTCCTCCCACACTCCAAAGATATACATTGGCCGTGCTAAATTCTCCCTCAGTGTACCCGAACAGGCGCTGGAGTGTGGCGACTGGGGAATTTTCACAGTAACTTCATTGCAATGTTAATGTGAGCCGACTTGTGACACTAATAAATAAACTTTAAACTGTTGACTGACTATGTGTGACCCCGTGCCTCCCCAGGAAAATGGGTGCAGCACAATAAAGTCACCCTCATCTCACTCTTCTAAACAAGAGAGGACACAACCCCAGACTGCTCCTTAGTGTCCAAAGGTGTGCTGGTTAGGTGGATTGGCCATGCTAAATTGCCCCTCAGTGTCCCAGGATGTGTACGTTAGAGGGATCAGTGGGGTAAATGTGTGGGGATTTGGGGATAGGGCCTCGGGTGAGATTGTTGTTGGTGCAGACTCGATGGGCCGAATGGCCTGTTTCTGCACTGTGGGTATTCTATGGTTTGAAAGTTCCAGGACTGAGACTGATAAATTTCTGTTGGTTCGGGAGAATTAAAGGATATGGAACCAAGGCTGGAGAGTTGGAGTTAAGATACAAATCCGCCATGATCTCAGTGAATGATAGAACATGGCTTGAGGGGCTGAATGGCCTCGACCTATTCCTATGTTTGTCGACGTTTTATCAATGGAAGATGATCAAGCGACGGGGTCGATGCCCCCAGTGAAAACTCATGGAAATGTTGAACTTTTTGGGTGATTTTATTTTTCTTCCGAAATATTCCTTGCAAATGGGAAAGAAAAAGATGGTCAGAGAATCCCTACAGTGCAGAAGGAAGCCCATTGGGTCTGCACCAACTCTCCGAAAGAGGATCCCACCCAGTCCCAACCCCAGACCTATCCTCACAACCCCATGCATTTACCCCACTAATTCCCCTAACCTGCACATCTTTGGACACTAAGGGACAATTTAGCATGGCCAATCCACCTAACCCGCACATCTTTGGACACTAAGGGGCAATTTAGCACGGCCAATCCCCCTAACCTGCCCACACCTTCCGAGTGTGGGAAGAATAGGTCACTAGCAAGAGAACCAGCAGAGGGCAGCATGTCACACAACGCCAGGATTGTACGTGGGAGCGTTTTCCAACCAGAATCCCAGGACATGCCATCAGTCAGTCAGAGACATTATGATTGACCTCAGCATGGCCCATGTTACTCAGGCAGGTGATGGCTGAATGATGGACTATTTTTGCACCCTGATTGATGTCTTTTATTGTTTGCTTTCTGGTGCAACATTCGCTCCAAACCTTTCATTTGTGGGACGAGCTAATAACAGAAGACAAAAAGTTTTGCTGAGAGAGAAAGGGACAGCGTTCCTTCCAGAGACCTGTCACACTACGTGCACCTGAACAGAGGAACACTGTCAGATTTCCCCTTGCGAACTTGTAATTGTCGGAGCAGGAGGAGGCCATTCAGCCCCTCAATTCTGTTCCAACATTTAATAAGATCATGGCTGATCTGTGGCTTCACTCCATATACCTGCCCTTGGCCCATATTCCTTAATACCTTAGCTTAATAATTTATCATCGCAGAGGATCATATCATAGAATCCCTACAGTGCAGAAGGAGGCCATTCAGCCCTTCGAGCCTGCACCGACAACAATCCCACCCAGGCCCTATCCCCGTAACCCCACATATTTACCCCACTAATCCCTCTAACCTACGCATCCCGGGACACTACGGGGCAATTTAGCATGGCCAATCCACCTAACCAGCACATCACTGGACTGTGGGAGGAAACTGGAGCACCCGGAGGAAACCCACGCAGACACGGGGAGAACGTGCAAACTCCACACAGACAGTGACCCGAGCCGGGAATCGAACCCGGGTCCCTGACGCTGTGAGGCCATGATGTGGAGATGCTGGCATTGGACTGGGGTAAACACAGTAAGAAGTCTCACAACACCAGGTTAAAGTCCAACAGGTTTATTTGGTGGCACAAGCCTTTGGAGCGCTGCTCCTTCATCAGGTGAGTGAAGAGTTTGTTTCACAAACAGGGCAGATATAGACACAAACTCAATTACAAGATAATGGTTGGAATGCGAGTCTTTACAGGTAATCAAGTCTTTATAGGTACAGACAATGTGAGTGGAGAGTGGGTTAATCACAGGTTAAAGAGATGTGTATTGTCTCCAGCCAGGACAGTTAGTGAGATTTTGCAAGCCCAGGCAAGCTGTGGGGGTTACAGATAGTGTGACATGAACCCAAAATCCCGGTTGAGGCCGTCCTCGTGTGTGCGGAACTTGGCTATCAGTTTCTGCTCAGCGACTCTGCGCTGTCGTGTGTCGTGAAGGCCGCCTTGGAGAACGCTTACCTGAAGATCAGAGGCTGAATGCCCGTGACTGCTGAAGTGTTCCCCAACAGGAAGAGAACACTCCTGCCTGGTGATTGTCAAGCGGTGTTCATTCATCCGTTGGAGCTGTGAGGCAGCAGTGTTAACCACTGTGCCACCTTATCTATCTCAGAGTTCCAACTCTCTACCGCCCTCCGTATGTAGAAATGTTGGCCGCACGGCGGCCCAGTGGTTAGCACTGCTGCCTCACAGCGCCAGGGACCCGGGTTCAATTCCTGGCTCGGGTCACTGTCTGTGTGGAGTGTGCACGTTCTCCCCATGTCTGCGTGGGTTTCCTCCGGGTGCTCTGGTTTCCTCCCACACTCCAAAGATGTGCGGGTTAGGTTGTTTGGTCGTGTGAAATTGCCCCTTAGTATCCTGGGATACGTAGGTTAGAGGGATTAGTGGCGTGGCGGGGATGGGACCTGGGTGGGATTGTGGTCGGTGCAGATTCGATGGGCCGAATGGCCTACTTCTGCACTGTAGGGATTCTAAAATACTTGTGACTATCAAGATAGGATTATGGGGATAAGGCCTGGGTAAGAGTTGGTGCAGACTGATTGGGCTGGATTTCATTTATTATTGTCACATGTGTTAACATACAGTGAATGCGTGCTATACAAACAAAACATACCGTTCATGGAGAAGGAAAGGAGAGAGTGCAGAATGTAGTGTTACAGTCACAGCTAGGGTGTAGAGAAAGATCAACTTAATGCGAGGTAAGTCCATTGAAAAGTCTGACGGCCGCTGGGAAGAAGCTGTTCTTGAGTCGGTTGGTACGTGACCTCAGACTTTTGTATCTTTTTCCCGAAGGAAGAAGGTGGAAGAGAGAATGTCCGGGGTGCGTGGGGGTCCTTAATTATGCTGGCTGCTTTTCCTGAGGCAGCGGGAAGTGTAGACAGAGCCAATGGATGGGAAGCCGGTTTGCGTGATGGATTAGGCTACACTCGTGACCTTTTGTAGTTCCTTGCAGTCTTGGGCAGGGCAGGAGCCCATACCAAGCTGGCCTCCTTCTGCACTGTAGGGATCTATGATTCACCTCGACCACATCCTGTGGTAGTGAGCTCCGCATTCTCTGGGTGAAAATGTCTCTCCTGAATTCCCGAGGCACTGACATTTATTCAGTTCCGGTCTCCCTTGCAAGTGGAAATCTTTTCTAACCCTTTGTCCCATTTAAACTACTTCATAGTTGCATTGGATGTAGCGTTTGAAATGAAAGAAAAGCGGGGCGACTTGCTCTGTAATCCAGCGATTGCTGTTTTTTTTTAAAGTTTATTTATTAGTCACAAGTAAGGCTTACATTAACACTGCAATGAAGTTACTGTGAAAGTCCCCTAGTCGCCACACACTCCGGCGCCTGTTCGGGTCAATGCACCCTAACCAGCACGTCTTTCAGAATTCTCTACCATTTGAAGATTGTGTCACCTCAGTGCGTGATTCCTCACTGAGTGAAAGCTGAACCATTGTCTCCCTTGGGGCTCCACCTGAAGGTTGGGGGGTGCGAGTTGTGGCCTTGTTAGACGAGAGCAAAATACTGCGGATGTTGGAAATCTGAAAGAATGATACGCCCAGCGGTTTCAGGGAGCTTCTCTCTCTCCGCAGACACCGCCAGACCCTCTGAGTGGATTCAGCATTCTCTGTTTTAATTTCTTGTTAGATGGATCGGAAAAGTTACACCACCGGCAGACTGATGTTGCAATGTGTGTCCTCCCTAAATTCAGCAGCAGAGCCTCGTAAAATTACACAGAAACATAGAAGATAGGAGCAGGAGGAGGCCATTCGGCCCTTCGAGCCTGCTCCGCCATTCATCACGATCGTGGCTGATTGTCCAACTCAGTGGCTTAATCCTGCTTTCTCCCCATAACCCTTGATCCCATTCACCCCAAGTGCTGTATCCAGCCGCCTCTTGAATATGTTCAATGTTTTGGCTTCAACTACTTCCTGTGGTGATGAATTCAATGAACTATAGTCCAAAAGAATTGCTCCAATTGACTATGGTGCTTTGAGGGGGCAAAATGAGCCATCCGCGATTCCCGATCTAATAAGAACATAAGAACTCGGAGCAGGAGGAGGCCATTCGGCCCTTCGAGCCCGCTCCGCCATTCATCACCATCATGGCTGATCATCCAACTCAATAGCCTAATCCTGCTTTACAACCAAGTTGTTATGAGTGTCTTTCTGCTTATCTGGGTGGGATCTCAATTACCTTTGGAACTGAGTGAATCTTGTCCCAGATTTCCATTGGTCCTGTGAGTGAATGCCTGTACAAGACTGAGTGCAGGATGGGGTGGCACGGTGGTTAGCACTGCTGCCTCACAGCACCTGGTACCTGGGTTCGAATCCCGGTTTGGGTCACCGCCTGTGTGGAGTCTGCACCTTCTCCCCGTGTCTGCGTGGATTTCCTCCGGGTGCTCCGGTTTCCTCCCACAATGCGAAAAACGTGCTGGTTAGGGTGCATTGGCCGTGCTAAATTCTCCCTCAGTGTTACCCGAACAGGAGTGTGGCGACTAGCGGATTTTCACAGTAACTTCATTGCAGTGTTAAAGTAAGCCTAATTGTGACACTAATAAATAAACTTTGAACCATTAACTGGCAATGTGTCACCACCCCCCCCCCAGCCCTCCCTCCCCAGGAAAATGGGTGCCGCACACACCAGTTTCCACCCCCTGTGTCTGATAGTCTGGCAGTGTGGTGTCTGGGGGAGTCCGCTCAGAACGTTAATTGGTGCAGCGGCTGTGTCTGGGACGCATGCTCAGACCTGCTTCCCTCCTTCCCACTCGAAAATACCCAGCCACTTTCCCGGTGCCTCACTCGTCAGAAACACCTCCTGAGTTGAAACAATTCGGAGTTTTAAAATCCGGTCAACACTTGCCTAATGAACCACCTTCGCCTGCGTGACACGGACATTGGGAAGCTTACTGTGTTTCACAATGCCCCTGCGCTTCTGCACATTGCGAGAACTTCACATCCTTGAACGAACACTTCTTGTTTAATTGTGTGAACAAGCTGTGAGCTGGAAAAGCCAACATGCCGTGCGAACTCTGCAGCCCCCAATATGTTTCAGTATTTCTGACATACAATTTCGGAGTGTAAAAGTTTTTTAAAAAAGTTTATTTATTAGTCACAAGTCAGGCTTACATTAACACTGCAATGAAGTTACTGTGAAATTCCCCTAATCGCCACACTCCGGGCCTGTTCGGGTCAATGCACCCTAACCAGCACGTCTTTCAGACTGTGGGAGGAAACCCACGCAGACACGGGGAGAATGTGCAGACTCCGCACAGACAGTGACCCAAGCCGGGAATCGAACCTGGGACCCTGGCGCTGTGAGGCAGCAGTGCTAACCCACTGTGCCACCGTGCCATGTAATCTCTCTCCCAGAAATCATCATTGTCTCCGAGGGTACTGTTAACAGTTTCCGTGCCCGCTGGGCACCGCAGGGGCTGGGGTGCATTATCTTTTGATTTTGATTTGATTTGATTTATTGTCACATGTATTGGCATACAGTGAAAAGTATTGTTTCTTGCGCACTATACAGACAAAGCATACCGTTCATAGAGAAGGAAAGGAGAGGGTGTGGAATGTAGTGTTACAGTCATAGCTAGGGTGTCGAGAAAGATCAACTTAGTGCGAGGTAAGTCCATTCAAAAGCCTAATGGCAGCAGCAGGGAAGAAGCTGTTCTTGAGTCGGTTGGTACGTGACCTCAGACTTTTGTATCGTTTTCCCGATGGAAGAAGGTGGAAGAGAGAATGTCCGGGGTGCGTGGGGTCCTTAATTGTGTTGGCTGCTTTGCCGAGGCAGCGGGAAGTGTAGACAGAGTCAATGGATGGGAGGCTGGTTTGCGTGATGGATTGGGCTACATTCACGACCTTTTGTAGTACCTTGCGGTCTTGGGCAGAGCAGGAGCCCATACCAAGCTGTGATACAACCAGAAAGAATGCTTTCTATGGTGCATCTGTAAAAGTTGGTGAGATTCGTAACGGACATGGCAAATTTCCTTCGTCTGCAGAGAAACCTTTAATCAACCCCTTTAATCACATTTTAATTTGATGTTTTAAGTTTCCTTTCTACTTTGTCCTTTGTTTCAGATGGTTCCCCTCCTTTTAGGGGCTGCCCCTTTTAATTTGCCCTTGAGTTCATTTGATTTAGTTTATTATGTTGGTCAAAAAGATTGATATCATCATTGTCCCACTGGACGCAAGTTAAGAGGATTTGGAACCCACACCTTGTGAGTTGACACCCAAATTTTCATCGAATCATAGAAAGAATCATAGAATCCCTGCAGTGCAGAAAGAGGCCATTTGGCCCATCGGGTCTGCACCGACCACAATCCCACCCAGGCCCTACCCCAATACCCCAACATATTTACCCGCTAATCACTCTAACCTTCGCATATCTGGACACTAAAGGGACCCAGGGACCCCCTGTAAATAGTGACACACTCCCCCTGGGGACCCCCTGTAAATACTGACACACTGCCCTCTGGGGACCCCCTGTAAATACTGACACACTCCCCCTGGGGACTCCCTGTAAATACTGACACACTCTCCCTGGGGACTCCCTGTAAATACTGACACACTCCCCCTGGGGACCCCTTGTAAATACTGACACACTCCCCCCTGAGAACACCCTGTAAATACTGACACACTCTCCCTGGGGACTCCCTGTAAATACTGACACACTCCCCTGGGGACCCCCTGTAAATACTGACGCACTCCCCCTGGGGACCCCCTGTAAATACTGACACACTCCCCCCTGAGAACCCCCTGTAAATACTGACACACTCTCCCTGGGGACACCCTGTAAATACTGACACACTCCCCTGGGGACCCCCTGTAAATAGTGACACACTCCCCCCTGAGAACCCCCTGTAAATAGTGACACACTCCTCCTGGGGACCCCCTGTAAATACTGACACACTCCCCTGGGGACCCCCTGTAAATACTGACACACTCCCTCCAGGGGGTTCCCTGTAAATACTGACACACTCCCCCCGGGGACCCCCTGTAAATACTGACACACTCCCCCCGGGGACCCCCTGTAAATACTGACACACTCCCCCCGGGGACCCCCTGTAAATACTGACACACACCCCCAGGGGGATTCCCTTTGTTACAGCATTGGACACAGGCAGTGGCCTGGCGCAGCTCCTGGGTTGCTAGGTAACCGATGTATTGTTAGCAACCGAATGGGCGGGGCCAGGAAAGGGGCGGGGACTGACGTAATGACGCAGGACGCAAGAGGGGAGACGTTTGAAAAAGCTGCGCGCGCATTCCCAGCTTCACATCCACACAAAAAATATTTGGGATTTACCTTAAACCCTCCGACAAGGCCCCAGTGAATGATATTCCCGCATTGGTCTGGACGCCTATTGTCAGTGTTGTGGTACAAAAGGTATGTGGTAATGGTATTGTAGTTAAAAAAATGATCATAATATATCATTGTCGGTGATCATCATGTTCAAAGTATTTTCGTTTGGTCAGGTTGAAGAGTTTTCAATTCATGTGGAAATATTGACGGCCCCTCTTCCCACTCGAGCTTGCCCGTCGTCTCCAAGGAGCGAGTGAGAGTGCGCCTGCGCCCCTGCGGTCAGGCGCGGTGTACTCTGGGGGTTGTAGTCCCGCCTCCCTGTTACAGAGTGGTGTCTGACCAGTCCACGCACTACAACTCCCGGCATCCTCCGGGCGTGGCCGGCGCCATCATGAGCCGTTAGTTGGGGGGAAACTGGTCTTCGTCGCGCGGGCTGCCGGGAGTTGTCGTTTGTCTCCCCCAGCCATGTTCCATGCGGCCTGTCGGGAGTTGTAGTTCGTTACCTTCCATGGCCGCCATGTTCGGATGGGCGGCGGAGACGCGCTGCACTACAAAACCCGACATCCTCCCTGTGTGGGCGGCGCCATCTTTGCGGGCCGTCCGTCCTTGCCTCCGCCGCGCGGGCTGCCGGGAGTTGTAGTTTATTCCCCGCCATGGGCGGCGTATTCTGATGGGCGGGCGGAGGCGCGCTGGACTACAAACCCCGGGCTGCCTTGGGCGGCCGGGCGATGAGGTGGAGCCGTCGAACAACAGGAGGGCTCAGTTGGAGGCGGGTGAGGAGTGACATTGAGAGGAGGCGGTCTGTTGCTGAGGTACGGCGGAGAGTCCCGAAAACGGCTGAGACGGGGCGGTTGGAGGTGAGCAAGTTTCTCCCATAGAGTTTCCAGTGTTTGGCGGCGCCGTGTAAAAGGTGGAGGTCCCTGGTTTGGGGCCTGTGGAAGGGAGCAGCTCCCTTGGTCCAGAGCTTGTGGTGGTTGTCGCCTCGGGTGGTGACAGGCGAAGGTAAGAAGGGAAACCTTCATCCCTCAGTCCCTGCTGCTGCAAACTCTCCATAATCCCAAAGACAGCCACAATGAACATAAAACCCAAAATAATATAAAAGTCACCACTTCAACCTTTCTTTAAAAGTTAACTTAACTCAAAATTCCCAACTCCTGTGGCAATGAACTCAACCCAGGAACTGTTGCACATGTAAAGTTTGTTTCCATGTGTTTTATTCTGCTTGCCACACACATACATGTGTGTGTGATTTTTATAACCTTGCTAAAGGATAACCTTTTGAAGCAACCCCAAACTGTTTTAACTTTATCGAAATTGTTGTCAATTTTGTTGTTTTTTGTTTAAGCACAACACATCTGATATTCCTAAAGGCATAAACAGGGAGGTGGTGTCAAATGAGTGGGATGGGACCTTCATCACTAACTTATTACATAATTCTGGGGGAAGCAATTAAATTCTCTTTCCGTTTATGCTGCCTGGCAATTTGACGTGTGCCGATTTGTGGTTCCGGCTTTTGTGCAGAGTGGTAAAATTTGAAGAGGATATATTGTTGTTAGAATTAATAAATGGGCTTTCCCTTTAACTCTGGGGTATCGAACTCATTGTCTGGATTCTAATCTTACAAAAGCAATTACAATTTTGTAATTGTAAAAGCAATTACAAAAGAATATGCACACATTGAAGATTAATATTTTTCTAAGATTGCTTAGCTATGTTTTTGAAAATCACTGGGAATATACCTTTTTGTTGGAGACTAAGTAGCGACAGTGAAAAATAATAGACTTGGGATTAATATTAGGGTAAAACAGCTGAGAAAATAATTTTGAAATTCCACCTCTGGTTTAGACTTGCATTTAGGGTAGTGGTCTTTTTTTGTTTGAAGCTGTGTTTAACAAACACTGCTCATCTTTTTACAACTGCTGCAGTAACTTGTAGCTTCACCTTTTCCCATTATTGCGCACTTTTGTAAAGCTTTTATTACAGAGTTGACCAAGTAAATTAATTTGCTTTAGAAGTCCCTTCAAAAGCTAAAAGATTTCAAAGCCAGAAAATGTCAGTGTGAATTATTCACTGGCATATAAATACAAGTTCTCTGTTTATTTATAGAAGTTCTCACAGCCTCAGGAATTTCAAAACCCTTTACAGCCAATTAACTACTTTTGAAGTGTAGTCACTGTTGTAGTGTAGGAAATAAACAAAAGGAAATATGCCTGAGATCACTGACCCTGGTCGGTTGTGGCAAACTATTTTTCTTACAGTAGTCGGAAAGTATCACTTTTGAAATGTTTCTTTTTGCTTGTTACATCAAGTTGCCTGTCCCAGCAATACACTTATTGTGTAATCTAACATGAGAGCTCGAAAACTTCAGCCTTGCCTTTATTACACAACTCAAGGATAAGGTGTGGGTAAATATTTTCAGACTTGTATCTTTTGGTGTAGAAGCAAAGTAAACGTCACCCATATAGATTTATTTGTTCACTGCTATGTTTGAGAATTTGAACTTGGTGTTTATAAACTTAATGATTGATTTAGACTCAGTTTCAAAGATTAGTTTTAAATTTTTCACATTATGCTAGTGTGCGCACAATGAACGATCACGCACGCTGCTTCCTGATCTGAGATGCTCATTATTGGGGAGAAGCACCAACCAGGAGCTTGGCTTGGAGGTAGGGAACTTGGAGAGGGCAAGGCAGCTGTGTTCCCCTCATTCACCTGGATAGTGACGTGACATGATCTTGTTTAAAGAAAAGATGTGCATAAGTGAGGTTGTAGCAAGACTCCAAAGTTCGCCTCCACTTGTGTCAATAACATTTCTTTGGAGTGCAGTGACTATAATGTCGGGAAAAAGGCCATTTATTCTATGCACAGCAAGACCCAACAATCAGGAATGTGATTGAATCTGTTTTTCTTGGTGCTGTTGGTAGAAGAATGTTTGCCACGGCATTCCTTGCTCTCGTAGTTATGCAACAAGATTCTTCACCCTTCAACTAGGATAGCGATTTGACGTCTCATCTGCAGGAATGAATCACTTGATCCACTGCGTTTTGCACTGCCAGTCTAAATTTTGTATTGTCTAAAGGCAAGAGTGTGACCAATTGAGCTGAACTGACAGTGAAAAACGTTACTACGCAGTCAATAGCGATCCTAAATAAAAATAGGAAATACTGCTCAGACCAGCACCATCTATGGAGAGAGTGTAATGTTCAATATATCAGTTGAGTGATTTGTTCTGCCCAGGTCTCCGAGATGAGCACCACCCATGCTTGTCCACTGCTATCATTGCAAGTCTGTGATTTTGCACTTTCCCAGCCTCCTGTGTGAATCCTAAATGGAACAAGAGCTGAATTCCAGATCCCATAACACTATTATGGTCATGGTGGCACAGTGGTTCGCCCTGCTGCCTCACAGCACCAGGGACCCAGGTTCGATTCCCGGCTTGGGTCACTGTCTGTGCGGAGTTTGCACGTTCTCCCCGTGTCTGCGTGGGTTTCCTCCCATAATCTGAAAGACGTGCTGGTTAGATGCATTGGCCGTGCTAAATTCTCCCTCAGTGTACCTGAACAGGTGCTGGAGTGTGGCGACGAGGGGATTTTCACAGTAAAATGTAAATCTACTTGTGACTAATAAATAAACTTTATTCAATGAAAAGCAGAGGAGTTCTCCCAGCTGTCCTGGTCAATGTTTATCCCTCAACCCGTTTTACTAAAACTCATTATCTTATTGTTTTATATGGGATCTTGTTGTGTGCAAATTGTCTGCTGCGTTTCCCCACATTGGAACAGTACCTACACTTCAGAAGTACTTCATTTGGCTGTAAAGTGTTTTGAGATGGCACAAGATTGTGGAAGGCGCTGTTAATGCAGGTTTTTTCATTCCGAGTAGATTGGTGGCTGGGCATGATGCCTTTGTATTCTGTTTAGGCCAGCTACTTGCTGGGTTTTCTAACTGAGCTGGGAATCCCATCACGTAAACCAGCCCCCCATCCATTGACTCTGTCTACACTTCTCGCTGCCTCGGAAAAGCAGCCAGCATAATCAAGGACCCACACACTCCTGACATTCTCTCTTCCACCACCTTCCTTCGGGAAAAAGATACAAAAATCTGAGGTCACGTACCAACCGACTCAAGAACAGCTTCTTCCCTGCTGCTGTCAGACTTCTGAATGGACCTACCTCGCATTAAGTTGAGCTTTCTCTACACCCTAGCTATGACTGTAACACTACATTCTGCACTCTCTCCTTTCCTTCTCTGTGAACGGTATGCTTTGTCTGTATAGCACGCAAGAAACAATACTTTTCACTATGTTAATAGATGTGACAATAATAAATCAAATCAAGGTTACTCTGCCTTGTAACCTTGCTTCAGGTGCAGGATTATCCTATTAGCGTCATCTTGCTCAGATATTTTGACTATGGTTTAAATGCCAAAGGAGTATTAGACATTTGTGTTTTTTTAAAAAAAAGATTTGACTGGACATGTAATACATTCAGGCAAACATCTCGGCCTGAACTACTGAACATCTAGCCCACCAAAACATGCCGACAAATTGAATAGCCGTCGCTTTCTTTCAAAAGGAGGGAACGGTGCAATCATCTGATAGGATTATTAAATGTGAAAGGAGTTTCACTCTGCCACCTTCAAATGGTTTCATATCCTGAAGCTTTTCATGTTTCAGAGGATCTGTGATTTATGACCTGTTTGAACAGGAACGTTAACAGCCTCGGACCCCATTTCAGGAGCTGCTTATGAGGTGTAGGAGGACCATCTGTTTGTTACCTTGTCCTGCTTTAGAGGCACCATCTTGCTGTCTAGCCATTTTAAAGAGTTATGTGGATAATTTTCTGACGCTTCCTTGAAAGGTTGTCTTTAAATATCTTGCTGCATTACCCAAAGTTGGACTGTACTGGTTTCAGTGTGTACTGGTTATATCTGAATTATTGCAACCCTAAGGTTCAGTGCATTTATGCTACAATAGTTAATTATTAACACAAGGAATTCACCTGAAAGCTGAAGTTGTTTCTGTTTAGTACTGGCTTTGTCTCTAAGGGTGTTGAAATCTCTCTCCCTTCCAATCCTCTCCAGCTGTCACTGTCTGGAGGACATACTCCAGCATTGAAACTGAGTGAGTATTTTGTGCAGGGCTGGGCTCTGGGACATCCTTGCAAATGTTGAAGCAAAAGATATGTAAAAGTCACCACAATCCCAGATGACCAAAGGGCTGCTGTCCCCTTTGAGCAGGGGAGAGCCGACTGTGGTGTTTAACCTGAGGATCAGGTGAAGGGCAAGGTGGAGAAGGCGGCCCTGTGGAAATGTGAAGATGGACAGGTTTAAGGAGCTGAGGTGGCTGCTGTCAGTGGCGGAGTTAGATGAGGGGAGGGTTTGGGAGAGGGTTAGCGATGCAAGAGGGGATTAGAGAAAGGGAGGGTGTGAAGGGATTTTAAGCAAGTAGAGCTGAGGCATTGGAGGTGTGGGACTTTGAACAAGGGGCAGCGCTCCGAAAGCTTATGGTATTTGCTACCAAATAAACCTGTTGGACTTTAACCTGGTGTTGTGAGACTTCTTGCTTTGAACAAGAGCCAGTGTAGCAAAGATAATGCATGACATGCTGCTGACTTTGGTGGGGTTGGAGTGGGGCAATGGGCATGTCTTGTGGGGTCCCCTTGCTCACCCTTGCAGGTTGGGCTGCCAGTTTGACAAGGCCTGCATACGAGTAGCATTCACAGCAGCCGCAATGCTACAGTTAGCTCTCAAGCCCTTGGGTTCAGAAGACGTAAAGTCGACCAGATTTAGTGAGTGATGTTGGAAATTGGGTGAGGAGTACCTTTAGGCTTTGATGTAGTTTTCTCCTCCCATCCCGTTGTCTCTTATTTGCTTCTTGACTTGTGTGGATGATCGATTGAACAAAGAAGCAGAGCATTTAAAAGAGGGGAAGAAAATTCATAAGAACATAGGAACTAGGAGCAGGAGTAGGCCATCTGGCCCCTCGAGCCTGCTTCGCCATTCAATAAGATCATGGCTGATCTTTTCGTGGACTCAGCTCCACTTACCCGCCCGCTCACAATAACCCTTAATTCCTTTGCTGTTCAAAAATTTATCTATCCTTTCCTTAAAAACATTCAATGAGGTAGCCTCAACTGCTTCACTGGGCAGGGAATTCCACAGATTCACAACCCTTTGGGTGAAGAAGTTCCTCCTCAACTCAGTCCTAAATCTGCTCCCCCTTATTTTGAGGCCATGTCCCCTAGTTCTAGTTTCACCTGCCCAGTGGAAACAACCTCCCTGTTTCTATCTTGCCTATTCTCTTCATAATCTTATATGTTTCTATAAGGTCTCCCCTCATTCTTCTGAATTCCAATGAGTATAGCCCCAGTCTACTCAGTCTCTCCTCATAAGCCAACCCTCTCAACTCTGGAATCAACCTAGTATATCTCCTCTGCACCCTTCCAGTGCCAGTATATCCTTTCTCAAGTAAGGAGACCAAAAGTGTACACAGTACTCTAGGTGTGGCCTCACCAGCACCTTATACAGCTGCAACATAACCTCGCTGTTTTTAAACTCCATCCCTCTAGGAATGCAGGGCAAAATTCCATTTGCCGCCTTAATTACCTGCTGCATCTGCAAGCCAACTCCTTCTGATTCTTGCACAAGGACACCCAGGTCCCTCTGCACAGCAGCATGCTGCATCCTTGCTTAGTGCACCCTAATGGTGTTGTACATCAAACCCTGTTCTCTTGCTGGGTGCTGAGGCTCTTTGGTTTGTGAGGTTGGGTTCAGCTACTGCGTTGGTCCAAGGAATGAATGAAAAAATGTGTTTTGGGGATAAAATTAAAAGTCCATGGATACATTTTTTGATAGCCGTGACTGTGTGGATAAGCTGAGCTGATTTCTTGCGCTTGAGCCCTATTTCTTGGGGATTCTTTGGTCCGGTGGGCTCGTTAGCTTGCCTCTTGCTGCAGGTATGGAGAGAATCAGTTCATTCTGGAAAAGGAGCATTTTGATTATGAGACAAGCTTTGTAATCACCATGATTTTTGACCTATAAGGAATCGCTTTGCGCAGTTGACGTTGTACCATCATTCATGGAGCACACCAAGGATGGCCAGTGTGGGAAATGGAAACCATTTGCGGGCAGCAAATGATGTACTTTTGAGGTTGGGGTTGAGACATGTTGTAGGACAAAGTGAGAAGGCTTCGCTCTGCGTTTAACCCATGCCATATATAAGCTGCGAGTGTTGACATTGTGGTATTTATTCCAAGCTCCTGACATCCCTTTAAGTAAATGATGGGTAATTTATGAAAATGAATTTGTACAGCAGGCTTCAGTTCTGTGGCCAGAGCTTTTAATAACACAAGATTGATTTACTGGTTGCTCAGAAGGTGCTGAGTAAGGATGACGCAGGGAGGTTGCAGATGTTCGGTTAGTATGCAGCACCGCTGCTGGTTTGAGAACTGAAGATCTGCTTGCACCCCTCCGAATTGTGGTGGGGCTTGTGCTTTGGTGAAGCAGGAAAGGGGCAACGGATGAATTGCAAAGATTTCTTTTAAAACCAAGTACAAATGGCATGCTGTTTGCACAGTTGCACCTGCCAACACAGCATTTCTTACTCTGCAGTTACAAGCAGTGATAGATGGTGTCATTTCCAGCATCCGCACCATTTTGCCTTTGTATGGATGGTAACCCCCCCCCCCCCCCCCCCCCCCCCCCCCCCCCCTCGGTTGGGGTGCCTAACCCCTGCTGCTCTGTAATTTAA
Source organism: Mustelus asterias (assembly GCF_964213995.1). Lineage (NCBI taxonomy): Eukaryota > Metazoa > Chordata > Chondrichthyes > Carcharhiniformes > Triakidae > Mustelus > Mustelus asterias. The sequence goes on along the minus strand of NC_135824.1, from coordinate 58,165,906 downwards.
AGAGGATTTGACCCGACTGTTTTACAGAAGCTTCACACAGGGGAATTTCACGGCTGCTGAGCAGTGTTTGGCTGGCATTCTTCAAGAGTCTTGGTCGAGTCTATGTTTATCACTTTCCTGTGGTACCTGCCGAGTGATTGATGGCTATATATTGGCTCCATCAGGTTCCTCCTTTATAAAACAAAAATAATATAGCTCTGCACATGGTGTTGATTGAAAGGTGCCCCCGTTGGGATTTCAAATGAATAAATAAGCCAGCAGCAGTGATTGGCATCAAACTGGCCTCTTAGACGCTTACTATAGACTGCAGGATATAATAACTACCTTGAACTGCCCTCCTTTCAGCCAAAGATTTGTCATTAATATCAAATATTTCTCGCCCCGATTCTCAAGGGTTTGAACGTAAATTGGTTTAAACAATCACGTCTTGTCTCTGTGGAGCACTGAGGTTGCTGGTTTGCTGTGCTGGTGGGTTAGCCAGCCGGGGAGATTGGAGGGGCCCTATGACAGTGACATTTGTTTTAAATCATGATCTTGATTTCTGGCAATACACCCAGGCACGTGATGATTGTAAAAGTTGTAGTTGTGTAAAATGCAAGCTGAACTTCTGACGCTTTCCCAAGCAGTTCTGCACATTTATTTTTGGAATGTGCACACTACTGGCAAAGCCACAGTTGTGTTTTATTCTTTCATGGGATGTGGGCGTCAGTGCCAAGGTCAGCATTGGTTTCCCGTCCCAAATTGCCTTTGCTAGTCCATTTCAGAGAGCAGTTAACCACATTGCTGTGGCCCTGGAGTCACATGTAGGCCAGACCCAGATAAGGACGGCAGATTTCCTTCCCGAAAGGGAAAGGGCGGCACGGTAGCACAGTGGTTAGCACTGCTGCTTCACGGCTCCAGAGACCTGGGTTCGAATCCCGGCTCGGGGTCACTGTCTGTGTGGAGTTTGCACATTCTCCCTGTGTCTGCGTGGGTTTCCTCCCACAGTCCAAAGATGTGCGGACTAGGTTGATTGGCCATTCTAAATTGCCCCTTGGTGTCCCAGGATGCATCGGTTAGAGGGATTAGCAGGGTAAATATGTAGGGATATGGGAATAGGGCCTGGGTGGGATTGTGGTTGGTGCAGACTCGATGGGCCGAATGGCCTCTTTCTGCACTGTAGGATTCTATGATGAGTGAACCAGATAGGTTTTTACAACTGACAATGATCGTCATGGTTACCACGGAGACTAGCTTCAAATTCCAGATTTAGTAGTTAACTGAATTTTTAATTCCACCAGTGCCGTGGTGGGGTTTGAACCCAGAGCGTTAGCCCAGGTCTCTGGATTACTAGTCGGACAACATGCCCACCGTGCCCCTTATAAAGTTACTGTCCACCCATTATTTTCCTGAGATGGCAGTGGGCTTCCTTCTTGAATTGCTGAAGTTTCAGAATCTTGTGGCTATGGTGTGAAAGATCAGAATCCAGTAAGCTTTCAGGCACCACCTTCCACCAGAGCGCTTCTCTCTCTCCCTACCCCCACTTCAAAATGTGTCTTTTTTTTTTCCTACCTCTCCAGAGAATCTTAAGTTAGTTGGTAGAGTTCAGTAACATCCTCCATCTGTAAGCTAGACAGCTGATATTTTTGTGTGGGGCACTGAATCTCTGAGGGAACCTGAGCCAAGCTTGTACCTCTCCTCCTGTTTATTTCCCAGATACAGACTGCCAGATTTTGGGGTGTTGCAGGACATTGAGAGAGTGCGGAAAGGTGGATCTGCTGTGATCTCATTGGGTGGTAGAGCAGGCTCGAAGGATCTACTGGCCGACTCCCCCCTTCTATGCTGTCTATATTCCCTGATTGTCCTCTCCTTCCAGCTGGAGTCATGGAAACCTGCAGGAAAGGAGGATGATATTCGGCCTGTACTGATTCTTTGAAAGAGCAGTCGCAACCACACTCCCACACATTGCGTATAAATTCCTCCTCCTGTCCAACTCCCTTTTGAAAATTGTTTTTGGAATCTGCTTCCACCATCTTTTCCAAGTTGAGCATTCCAAGCACCGGAGTGGAAATGTTGCACCTGACCTCTGGTCTGATTTTTTTTTTTTTTGCTCTCTCTGCCAATGATTTTAAATCTATGATCTCCAGTTATGAACCTACTCATCTGAGGGAATTTCTTTCTCTCTGTCTCCTCTACCAAAACCGTATCGGGTCACAACAAAGGGCTGAGAAGCACTGAGGTCACTGATCGCATGCTTTTTGCCAACTTGTTGAACTGGGGTAATTCAGGACAAGCTGGAGGGGGATTTTCTGGCTGTGAGCAAGCAATATCTGCTTTCTTTTAAAAACATACTTGAAATTCCCAGAAAAGGTTGGGGAGATTCAAGATGGTGGTGGGTGAGGGGCGGAGGAGGTGGGGCGGGGGGGGTGTTTGGGTGGGTTACTAAACCATTCAAGTTCAAATCTGTGATGCATACAGTACTTCTAACAAAAGAGCTTCCTGACATCTGGTCCACACACACCAAAAGATCCAGCAAATGATGACTGCTTCAAAGGAGTACTGTTTGTATATTTTATGATTAGACTGTGATGCATTCATTCTCACTGTCTCGTGAGAATTGAGTCTCTTTTTAAGACTTGGCATACATCAACTCTCAACAAAACAGCAATTCTTTTTAAAAATCGTGATTTTTAATCGCTAGTTATGATTTCGCAGTGTCGAGTGAATTGGGTAACTGGTGACATTTAGTCGGGCATGGAATTTTCCTCTCTGCCTCCCCCCCCCAAAAAAAAAATCAAAAGATGCTGACCTCCTTTCTCCAAGAGGTTTGACAGATCTACTCCTCCTCCATTCCCAGCTCAGGGCAGAGAGCGCGTTTCACAGCGAGCATCAAGATGTTAGGAGACATCCACTCGCGTGTGTTAGCTTGTCTCTGTGAGTTGAATGACTGAAGTAGTAGAATTCTTCCCTTGTGGGTGATGGGTCAAATATGTTGTGGCTGGGGCTTGAACCATTGCTTTGTGAAGCAGATAGGAATTGATTTTTGTGGATTGAAGTAAATTGAGTAATGAACCTGTAACCGTGGGAATGCAGGGGTGTGAGTGACCATGCAGACCAACGAATACATCCCCTTGCGAAATGTGCTCCGCCCCTGGTGTGATTCAAAAACAGGAAGCATTCTCTTGTATTCCCAGTTTGCACCAGTGATTTATCGGTTGAGGACTCTGGGTCTGTACTCGTTGGAGTTTAGAAGGATGAGGGGGGATCTTATTGAAACTTACAGGATACTGCGAGGTCGGGACAGAGTGGACGTGGAGAGGATGTTTCCACTAGTAGGAAAGACTAGAACCCGAGGGCACAACCTCAGGCTAAAGGGACGATCCTTGAAAACAGAGATGAGGAGGAATTTCTTCAGCCAGAGAGTGGTGAATCTGTGGAACTCTTTGCTGCAGAAGGCTGTGGAGGCCAGGTCATTGAGTGTCTTTAAGACAGAGATAGATAGGTTCTTGATTAATAAGGGGATCAGGGGTTATGCGGGAAAGGCAAGGAGAATGGGGATGAGAAAAATGTTAGCCATGATTGAATGGCGGAGCAGACTCGATGGGCCGAGTGGCCTCATTCTGCTCCTGTCTTATGGTCTAAATAATGCACCACCTTGATTCAGTTTCTAAATACTGCAGCATGGAGTGACTTCCAGGGTCAATGACCCTCAAAACACACATGGAGGACAATGTGCGCTCTTGGAATACATGCTGAAACTTACTTTACTTTAAATTGTAGACATTGCCTTGGTGGTTTGAAGCAAAGTGCCAGTTTCCACACATAGCACCCTGCGAGCTCTTTTCTCAGTTGATCTGACACCTGAGACTAATTTGATTTTGTTGTCTGGTGTGCTGCTTTGAATTCTGTTGCAGCCCTAACCACAGTGTCGGGTTGTTTTCATGGTACAAGCTGATTCATAGAATCATAGAAACCCTACAAGTGCGGAAAGAGGCCATTCAGCCCATCGAGCCTGCACCGAGAATAATCCCACCCAGGTCCTATCTCCGTAACCCCACATATTTACCCTGCTAATCTCCCTGGCACTAAGGGGCAATTTAGTATGGCTAACCTAATGCCCACATCTTTGGACTGTGGGAGGAAACCGGAGCTTTTGTCGTGTCTGTGCATAAAGAGCGCATTGTAAAACACGTTCTGTAAACTGCCATACAAAGCTTTTCATTCTTCACCGAATATATCTTTGCAGCTCCCAACAGTGCAGTTGTTTATTGCTCTTGATGATAAAATAAGATCCAAGTTCAGTCTTGTCGCTATTGATACTGTTCAAAGTCAAAGGAACATTCCTGTCACCTGAGCGAGTGACTGCGGCCACTTTGACTTGGTCTAGAAATGAATAATAACTTGGCTTGTTTGACTATTTATTGAATTCGGGTTTCAAAGTCATCCAATACATTGCTGGTACACCGTGGCAGTAGCTGTTCATTGCGATATATTTGTCAACTTATCGCGCCCAGCAAAGGGTGTAATTATTTCTGTTTGTTGTAAATTGTACATTCCAGCTAAAATTTACAAGTATAGAATGAGTTTTTTTGGAAAGTTGTACAAAACATTTTGGGTGTCCAAACTTCAGACTACATTCTGGTGAGAGGGTTGTTCTAATGTTGCGTTATATTTGAGAGGTTGGATGAAAGAGGAGTGGCTGCTTTGAGAGTGTTGAAGCAACATTGCTTACACATCACAGAATCCTCCAGTGTAGAAGGAAGCCATTCGGCCCATCGAGTCTGTACTGACCACAATCCCACCCACACCCTATCCCCCATAACCCCATGCATTTACCTTAGATAGTCCCCCTGACACGATTGGGCAATTTATCACGGCCAATCCACCTAACCTGCACATCTTTGGAGTGTGGGAGGAAACCGGAGCACCCGGAGGAAACCCATGCAGACACGGGGAGAACGTGCAAACTCCACACAGTCACCCAAGCTGGGAATCGAACCCGGGTCCCTGGCGCTGTGAGGCAGCAGTGCTAATCACGGTGCCGCCCTATATGCTCACACAGTATTGGATAGTTTGTGTTTATAAAACCAGATCATAGAATCTCCACAGTGCAGAAGGAGGCCATTCGGCCCATTGAGTCTGCACTGAATCTCTGACAGTGTGTCTGATCCAGGCCCCCTCTCCTGCCCTATCCTCATAACCCCAAACATTCACCATGGCCAATCCATCTAGCCTACACATCTTGGAACACTAAGGGGCAATTTAGCATGGCCAGTCCACCTAATGTGCACATTTTGGGAGTAGGGAGGAAACCAGAGCACCCCGAGGAAACCCACACAAGTATGGGGAGCACTTGCAAGCTCCACACAGACAGGCACCCAAGGCCGGAATCGAACCTAGTGCTGTGAGGCAGCAGGACAAACCACTGTGCCACACAGGTTGTGTTATACCAAACTGTTAGAGGCCCTTGAGGTGGGCAAGCGAGATCAACTTAATTGGTCACAAGTACCATTTTATTTTTTGCTACCACGTGAAAAGGATTATTCGCTGTGCAGTCATTAAGGTTCAAGTTCTAAGGAGTGCCAGCTAAATATAGAATACCTGATCCCTTGGAATGTTTGTCACTTGGTGCTGCTATCAGGAGGGATATGTACCTTTTATGTTCTGTTGAAGTGGCTCTTATAGTTTGAATTCAATGTCCTTTTCGGGAAGGAAATCTGCCGTCCTTACCCGGTCTGGCCTACATGTGACTCCAGAGCCGCAGCAATGTGGTTGACTCTCAACTGTCCTCGAGCAACTAGGCATTGGCAATAAATGCTGGTCCAGCCAGCGACGCCCATGTCCCACGAACAAATAAAAAAAAATGATTTTAATCTTTCAGACATAATGCTCCATCCATTTTGAAAATAATGGTTCAGAAAATGACTCATGTACTTTTTAAACACTGTCATCTTGCAGTCAGCTCATTGGTGGCTAGGTTTGTATGAGTTTCATGTCAGGATCACGATAAGACTCACAACGTTAGCTCTGTTCACTCTCCACAGATGCTGTCAGACCTGCTGAGGTTTTCCAACATTTTTCTGTTTTTGGGTGTGATCCGTTATCCCATTTTCTTGTATGCCATGTTCGAGAATGGCGAGCAGAAGCTTTCTCCCTGGAAGGAAGGGATCTGGGCTTTGCCTCCTGCTCCTCTTGTGGAGTCTGGGTTAAGATGTCACTAAAGGATAATAGTACAAAGCGTCTTGCTCTCCTGTGTCCAGTTGAACTGTGAAAAGCATCCAGCCGTATAATTTAGTTTGTTGTTCCACTCTTGGGCCATGGCTGGTAACGTTTCAAGAGATCTCTAAATCAAATGGTTGCTGTAATGAAGGAGGTTGTTAGCAAGTGAGCAATAACAATGGTGTGCTGGTGACTCTCAAGTACTTCACTGTAGAAGAGTCTTAATATCAGTGTACCGTGAGTCAGACAAGTACCTTTCCATTTTGCTATTTGTTGCTGAAGCATGTGCATGTGTGTTTGAGACGCAGAATTAGGGACCCTAGTTATTAGAGGGTGTGAGTGTATAATTATCTATAATGCAGCCAACCCAGTACATCTACTCTGGTAGAATGACTGTTATGCAAATTGAATACTCCTGGATCAGGAAGAGTTAGCAGCATAAAAATTAGAACGTTATTTAAAAAAAGCGAACTTCAGGAATGTCTTTTTCTAACCCACAGAATTGTAACCATCAAAATATTTTGAAATTTGATTTAAAAATTGAGGTTTTTCATTAGTTTTTTTGCTGCATACTGTTCCTCAGGTGGTAATGGTCCCTTCTCCAGATTAATTTCTCATTTATTCCTCTCACTCACTGCCTCCTGATGCCCACAATCCTCCTTCGTTACAAGTGTCAAGTAAAGCTTATTTATTAGTCACAAGTAAGGCTTACATTAACAATGCAGTGAAATTCCCCTAGTCGCCACACTCTGGCGCCTGTTCGGGTCAATGCACCCTAACCAGCACGTCTTTTAGAATGTGGGAGGAAACCGGAGCACCCGGAGGCAACCCAAGCAGAGAGGGTGGGTTGCCTCCGGAGGGAGAATGTGCAAACTGCACACAGTGACCCAAGCCGGGAATCGAACCCGGGTGACTGGTGCTGTGAAGCAGCGGTGCGTGCCACTGTGCCTCAAAGCCTGTGAGCACATTGTAATATATGAAGTCAAAATGGCATTTAAAACACGTAAGCAATTTAGAATGACAAAGGCCAGTAGTTTTTGTTTGTTATTGCATGACAGACAAAAAAAAAAGTGGAATGTAAATGTGCTTCAATATAAACTCTTGGGCTTTCGTGCAAGATAGAGGAATTCAATTTCTTCAGTCATTGCAAATCAGCAATCCTGAGAATGAGGAAAGGCTAATCAGCCCATCAGACCTCTCGAGAGTCCACTGTGCATGGTTTGTCCTGGTGAATTGTTGTTTCGTGGGGTTCACTTACCCTATTTACACTAGCCGCTACTTTCAGATGGCCCTTGGAGATGAGTCCCAGCTTTTGCATCATTTGGTATACCTGGGTAAGATCCTAAGCTGCCAATGCAAGATTTATTCTTAAAGAAACTGATGCTCTCCTTGGCATCCATGCTTGTTGTTGAGACACAAATGAATAATGCTACTGTAATGCTTGTTTAGAGTTTGAACTGTCAAATATATTGATTCAAAATAATACCACAAGAGGCTGTTCGGCCTGTCCTGCTCCGGCTCTCCAATTTACCTGGGGCCATTCCCGTAGCCCTGCTCGTTCTTCCTTTTCAGATAACAATCCAATTGCCCCTCCAATACCTCAATTGAACCTGCCTCCACCACACTCTCGGGCAGTGTATTCCAGATCCCAATCATACTGTGTGTGAAGAAGTGCCTCCTTGTGTCTTTGCTTCTTTTGCCAGTGAGCTTGGAACAGTCGAACAAGTGAAGCATAGTATTAACTTAGCAGTTGTTAATCTTAACCAGCTTCTTGTTGCAAGTTACTTTCTTCATGTTGCGTCTTTGCTGGGCAAAACTTTGCGAATTTGTTTTTCGTCAGCAGTCAATTATGTAAGTACTGGTTCAGCTAATGTTAATTTATATACCGATGCCCTTACTCTCTCTCCAATTTACAAGCATTGCAGCAATTTATCAAATTAAGCTGAGACACACCCGAGTCAAATTGTTGGTTAACATCATGCAAAATTGTTTAACTTTCTCTAATGTGCATTTACCACCCAAGGATGTGAGTTCTGTGCCATTTCGTCATGACTTGGAACCATAGAATCCCTACAGTGCCGAAGGAGGCCATTTGACTCGGAGTCTGCATTGATTCTTTGAAAGAGCATCTTACCAGGTGCACCCTCACCCTATCCCCGTAGCCCCATGCATTTACCATGCCTAATCCACCTAACCACATCTTTGGACACTAAGGGCAGATTTAGCATGGCCAATCCACCTAACATGTACATCTTTGGACTGTGGGAGGAAACCAGAGCACAGAAGGAAATCCGCACAGACACAGGGAGAACGTGCAGACTCCGCACAGTGACCCGAGGTCGGAATCGAACCGGGGGTCCTTGGCACTCTGAGGCAGCAATGCCAACCACTGTGTCATCCTGCTTCAAGAGTTGTTCCTAAAACCTTGCTGATACAACATGGGCTCCAATGTTAAATCGATCATCTCCTCCTAAATCTTTGGTTGGAAGCAAGTTGGTACATAATCGCTGGCGCGCTGGCACCTGTACTGGGGAAAGTGGAAGCTGTACCGTTGGGACCATCTTCACCGAAACTGTGCAGGAACCTGTGTTCTGGTGAGTCGTATAATTAGGGCGATAGAGAGATGTGACGTTTGAGTTTTGAAAAATATCATATTCTCTAACTCTTTGCTGATGTAACTGTTGCCAAGCTGTCTCCGAGCAGTCCGTTGTTGCTTTTAAGTGGCTCAAATGGCAGTTGTTTATTTTTACTTGTTGAATTAGTTTTATGACTCTGCATTGTCAGGAGGAACAATGTTTGCAGGTCAGGTGACAAGAACTCTTTCATTTTCAGTTCTGAGCAACAGGTTTTAGTTTTAGAAGGGATATCAGTCTGAAAGCAATGTCTTTCTCTCTCTCCCTGGTTTTGGGAAATTCTGCCGGTTAGCTGAAAGCAAGACATCTTGCCTTCCTGCACTAGAAAATCTGCTGTTGGTGACTTGACTGCTTGGTGTTCTGGGAAGCTGTTCTGACTTCAAACTGTTCTGGGTGTATCCAGAGGCCTGCTAGAAGTTACAAACTGAGAAGTCAGGAGTTTCAATTCTCCAACCAAAGGACTCGGTTCCAGTGTCACGTGAGCATTAGTCTTTGCTGTGTTAAACCTGTGAAAAGGGTTTGTTTTTTGCCAAAGTTTTTGTTTGATTGGGACATCTTGGATATATTTGCTAAATACATTATCGTGGATGTTTTGTTTGTAATTGTTGAAAGTTACTTCTAATTTTCTTTCCATACATGTTAGCTATATTCTTAAATAAACCTTGTTTGGTAAAAGCTCCCTAGTGGGTCATTTGAATCATATCTGAGGTGAAACCTATCATGCTTATCCTAGCCAAATTCAAAACTTGTGATCCAGACGGGCTCCATAAAACACTGGAGTTTCTGACCTGGATATAACAGCAAATTTCAAACTAAATAGTGGCTGCAAAGGATCAAGTGAGGGAAGTTGTGATACCTTAAAGGGAGAGGACAAGGCTGGAGAGCAAGTTAACACTAAGAGTAATGATAACCAGAGTGTGGCAGGAAGGGACCGTGTACGAAGAGTTCAAGATGGTAGGTTGTTGCATAAGGTTAAAACCCACGAGATCCAGGGTGAGGTAGCCAATTGGATACAAAACTGGCTTGATGACAGAAGCCAGAGGGTAGTTGTAGAGGATTGTTTTTCAAACTGGAGGCCTGTGACCAGCGGTGTACCTCAGCAATCAGTGCTGCGACCCTGCTATTTGTCATTTATATTAATGATTTGGGTGAGAATTTAGGAGGCATGGTTAGTAAGTTTGCAGATGACACCAAGATTGATGGCATAATGGGCAGTGAAGAAGGTTTCCAGGATTGCAGTGGGATCTTAATCAGTTGGGCCAGTGAGCCAGATGAATGGCAGATGGAGTTTAATTTGGATAAATGCGAGGTGATGCACTTTGATTGAACTAGGGCCAGGCTTACTCAGTTAATTGTAGGGCATTGGGGAGAGTTACAGAACAAAGAGATCTAGGGGTACATGTTCATAGCTCCTTGAAAGTGGAGTCACAGGTGGACAGAGTGGTGAAGAAGGCATTCAGCATGCTTGGTTTCATTGGTCAGAACATTGAAAGAAGTTTAACAACACCAGGTTAAAGTCCAACAGGTTTATTTGGTAGCAAAAGCCACACAAAGTGTGGCTTTTGCTACCAAATAAACCTGTTGGACTTTAACCTGGTGTTGTTAAACTTCTTACTGTGTTACCTCAGTCCAACGCCGGCATCTCCACATCAGAACATTGAATACAGGAGTTGGGACGTCTTGTTGAAGTTGTACAAGACATTGGTAAGGCCATACTTGGAATACTGTGCACAGTTCTGATCACCCTATTATGGAAAGGATATTAAACTAGAAAGAGTGCAGAAAAGATTTACTGGGATGCTCCCAGGACTTGATGGATTGAGTTATATCTAAGGAGAGGCTGGATGGACTGGGACTTTATTCCCTGGAGCATAGGGGGCTTTTAATTTGATTTATTATTGTCACATGTATTAAGATAGTGAAAAGTATTGTTTCTTGCGTGCTATACAGACAAAGCATACCATTCATAGAGAAGGAAAGGAGAGGGTGCAGAATGTAGTGTTACAGTCATAGCTAGGGTGTAAAGAAAGATCAACTTAATGCAAGGTAAGTCCATTCAAAAGTCTGACAGCAGCAGGGAAGAAGCTGTTCTTGAGTTGGTTGGTTCGTGACCTCAGACTTTTGCATCGTTGTCCTGACGGAAGAAGGTGGAAGAGAGAATGTCCTGGGTGCGTGAGGTCCTTAATTATGCTGGCTGCTTTGCCGAGGCAGCCGCAAGTGTAGATAGAGTCAATGGATTGGAGGCTGGTTTGTGTGATGGATGGCTTAGGGGTGATCTTGTAGAGGTCTATATAATAATGAGGGGCATAGATCAGCTAGATAATCAATATCTTTTCCCAAAGGTAGGGGAGTCTAAAACTAGAGGGCATAGGTTTCAGGTGAGAGGGGAGAGATAAAAAAGGGTCCAGAGGGTGGTGAGTGTCTGCAACAAGCTGCAAGAGGCAGGTATAATTTTGTCTTTTAAAAAGCATTTAGATAGTTGCATAGTAAGATTGGTATAGAAGGATATGGGCCAAACACAGGCAATTGGGACTAGCTTAATGGTTAATAAGTGGGTGACATGGACAAGTTGGGCCAAAGGGCCTGTTTCCATGCTGTAAACCTCTATGACTATAACAGTTATTAAGACCAGAGGTTATTTAAAAAAAAACAGAACTAAAGGCTCTGTAACTGAATGCACAGCATTCATAACAAAATGGATGAATTATCAGCCCATATAACCATTAAAGAGATGTGGCCCCAAGGTGACCAGGGCTGGGACTTGAATGCTCAAAGATTATTGATATTCCAGAAGAAAGTGAGCTCGGAAAAGGTGGAACAGGAGATCTGCAAATTGAGGATGACAGTGCAATAGTGAGAGATGACCTTGATTCAAAACGTCAAATCAGTTTTGGTCAAGAAAAGAAATAGCAAAAGTAAGAAGTCACTTGTGCTAGTTGTTTATAGGCTTCCTAATGGTAAGCACACTACAGAACATGATTGAGAGGAGAAATGGGACTTGTGAGAAAGGTATGGTGCTAACCGAGGGTGATTTTAATTTGCATATTGGCCAAGGTAGCCTGGGTGGTGATTTCATAAGGTTTTTGTGACAGTTTCTTGGAGCAGCATGTTTTAGAGCCAACCAGAGAGCAGGATATTCTGGATATGGTGATGTGCAACGAGACAGTATTAATTAATCTTTTGGGAAAGTTGCTTTTGGCACGGTGGTACAGTGGTTAGCACTGTTGCCACACAGCGCCAGGGACCCGGGTTCGATTCCGGCCTCAGGTCACTGTCTGTGTGGAGTCTGCACGCTTTCTCCCGTTTCTGCGTGGGTTTCCTCCGGGTACTCCGGTTTCCTCCCACAGTCCAACGATGTGCGGGTTAGGTTGATTTGCCATGCTAAATTGACCCTAGGGGGATTAGCAGGGTGAATATATGAGGTTACAGGAATAGGGCCTGAGTGGGATTGTGGCCGGTGCAGACTCGATGGGCCGAATGGCCTCCTTTTGCACTATAGGGATTCTATGATCATAACATGCTGCAGTTTTGCGTTCATTTTTAGGGAGAGATGAGTAGATTTAAGGTTAATATTTTTAAACTTGAGTAAGAGGCAATTATGAGGGCATAAAGACAACTGGCTAAAGTGAACTGGGAAATTCAGATCAGGAGTAGGTCAGTAAAGATGCAGTGGAAGGCATTTAAGGAGATATTTTCAGAATAATCAGGGTGCATTTTAGTAAGAGAAATAATCGAGGAGATGGATGTATCGTCTGTGGCTAAGGCAGTTCGAGAGTATCAAATTTTTAAAAACTGCATACAATTCCATGAAGCCTCGTGGCCGATCAGAAGAATGGCCAAATGTATAAAAACAGCAAAGAATTAAAAGCTAACAGAATGAGGACGAGACAAGTATGCTTTAAAAAGAAGGTGCTAAGAATTTCTACAACTGTTTAAAAAAGAGAATAACTCAAATGAGCAGTGGTTCCCTAGAGAGACTGTCAGGGGAATTAATAATGGAAAATAAGGAAATGGCATTTATTTTGTCATCTGTCATCACTGTAGAGGGTACAAACTCAGAAATAAATCAAGAGGTGGAAGGGGAACTTAGTTGCAATCATTGGAGAAAGTATACTGAGAAAATTATTAGAAGTAAAAGTTGACAAGTTCCCTGTTCCTGATGGATTGCATCCCAGGGTCTGAAAAGAAGTGGCTGCTAAGATAGTAAATGCGTTGGTTTTGATTTTCCAATATTCCTTAGATTCTGCAGAAGGTCTGAATTTGTTTAGGAAAATAGTGAATATCATTCCTCAATTCATGAAAGGAGGGAGACGAAAAGCAGGAAACTATGGGCCGGTTAGCCTAGCACTGGGAAAACGTTGGAATCTATCATTCTGGTAGTTATAATTGGTCACTTTGTAAATCTTGTGGTAATCAGGCAGAGTCGACATGGTTTTGTGAAAGGGAAATTGTGTTTGACTGAACTCCATTGTGGATATAGATGTGTAGATTTCCAGAAGACTTTTGACAAGATGCCACAAAGGAGACTGCAAAATAAGGGCTCATGATGTAAGGGGAAACATTATGAATATGTTCATATGTTAGTTAACAGGGAGCACAGTTGGCATAAAAGGGTCATTTTCAGGTTGGCAAGATGTCATGAGTGGCATGCCATGGTGAGAACCTGAATTATTTTCAGCGACTTGGATGAAGTGACCAAACGTGTACGTTTGCAAAATTTGCTGACGACAAAAAGATAGGGAGGAAAGTAACTTGTGAAGAAGATGAGGAGTCTCCAGAGGGATACAGATATGTTAAGTGAGTAAGCAAAAATTTGGCAAATGGGGTATAAGGTGGTAACATGTCCATTGGTACAAAGGGAGCTATCTGGATGCCCAGGTCCGATGCAGCAATTGATCAGGAAGGCAAACCGGATCTTATTTAGTGCAAAGAGAAAGAAAAATATAAAAAGGGGTTGGTTTTGCTGCAGTTGCACAGGATGTTGGTGAGACTATATCAAAAGTATTGGGTATAGTTTTGATTTCCTGTGAGTGATATAATTGCATTAAAAGTAGTGCTGAGAATGTTTTCGCGACTGATTCCTGGGATGAAGGGTTTATCTTGTGAGCAAAGGTTGGACAAGTCAAATCTGTATCCGTTGGACTTTGAGAGGTGATCTTCATAAAACTTGTAAGATCATGTGAGGACATGACGAGGTGGATGCTGAAAGGATGTTTCTCCCGTGTGGGCCATGTGGACCTCAAGCAGGCTTGAGGTCTGAATGGCCCATACCTCCTCATTTGTATGTTCATAGTCGAGGGAAGCTTGGAAAATAAAAGAAGTTGACAGCAGAGAAGGAGGCCATTCAGCCCACCATGTCTGTGCTGCCTGAAAAAGAAATGATGTGGAGATGCCAGCGTTGGACTGGGGTGGGCACAGTAAAGTCTCACAACACCAGGTTAAAGTCCAACAGGTTTATCAGGAATCGCATGTTTTCGGAGCGCTGCTCCTTCATCGCTCACCTCTGAAAGCTTGTGATTCCAAATAAACCTGTTGGACTTTAACCTGGTGTTGTGAGACTTCTTACTGAAAAAGAAATATGCCAAATCCTATTTTCCAACTCCGTTAGCCCTACAGGTTGCTGCATTCCAGTGCAAATCCAAGGATTTTTAAACTATAATTCCTTGCTCCTTTTTATTAAAAAAAATACTGACTTTGTCAGTTGAGATTTTATAGTGCTGATTCTCCTGATTTGAGAATTTTCTTCAGGGAATGTGAACCAATTGGTAATTAACCTGATGCTGTGATATTTTGTGCAGTATCAAATGTGTCATTTTGGTTCACATTCTCCACCTCCAATGTTTTTTAGATGTCACTTATGCTATTAGGCTGAGGATAGTTTGTGTAATGATTGCGTCAAACTGTTGGAAGGTTGGAAGGAGGGGGAGGGGGGCGGAGAGGTGCTGGTGAGAGAAGAAGGGAAAAGGAGAACAGTACTCAGCTGAGCCCTGGAATGTCAGGATGCAGCAATTGTCTTGGATTAAGTGCTGTAGGTGTTGGCGTGGGAGTTGAGTGACAATGATGGTTTGCTATTGTCACTCATCAGTATTCTGTGCAGGGAAGTGGGCGGCTGGCAAATTGAACAGGAGCCCTGCAGAAGTGGTACCCTTGCACAGCATCAAATTTTGTGCCTTTATGTTCTGTCCGTCCAGCTAGGAGGACTGAGGTAAGAGGAGCATTAATCTCGACAACGGTTTGTGACAGGATGGGGTCAGGAATGAGAATATCTTGTAAAGATGCTAAAATAACTCCACATGTGAGATTATGTTTTGTGATTGACTTGGAGATCTTCCTGCCCTTGTATTGGTGTCTGCAAAGTGAAACTATGACTGTCTCCGACATTAGATGGATTGATGTTAAATTCTCAGTGAAATGCACTCCCTATTGTAGACTGCATGTAACTTGGTGTTTTTGTTGTGCTGGCTTTAGAATACAGTATTTGGGTAGATGAGAAAAATAATTCAGGACAAACTGTACTGTGGGAGTTGTTTAAAAACCTTCTGCTTTCTGAAATTTGGGAAGTAACATTTGATTAAGCGTGATATTGTTATGAATGACTTGTGACTTGGAGTTTACTTGTTTCTTGATGGGTACAAAAGTCTTTCTAAAATGTATTTATTAGTCAGAAGTAAGGCTTACATTAACACTGCAATGAAGTTAATGTGAAATTCCCCTAGTCGCCACACTCCGGCGCCTGTTCGAGTCGATGCACCCTAACCAGCACGTCTTTCAGACTGTGGGAGGAAACCGGAGCCCCCGGAGGAAACCCACGCAGACAAGGGGAGGACGTGCAGACTCCACACAGAAGGGAATCAAACCCAGGTCCCTGGCGCTGTGAGGCAGCCGTGCTAACCACTGTGCCGCCCATATAAATGCTGAGTGTTGCTTCTGGACAGTCAGACGCTGTGTGTTGTATTTCTGTTGCAGTCTGAAATGTTAAGAGCATTTTTCTTTCCCTGACTTTTCTCCTCTTCCTGATTTGAAAGCGTTGTTCGCTGGGCTGCCCTGCTCTTTACTGCTCAGTTAAAGTGCTGGTGCACGATTCAGTTATGGAGTATTACAGCAGAGCCTGATCATTGCTTTCTTTTTAAAGCTATATAGTCCGTTCCACTAGAGGCCCACAAGAATGCTTTCCGGTCAGTGAAGTTCCTAAACCGTGTTGAAGGCACAGTATAACTGCAAATTGTTTACAAGTGTAGTCAGTGCTGTACTGTCGGAAATGCACCATAATTTGCACGCAATTCCCCTAAAACAATGGCCAGAGCATCTGCTTTCCTGATGTCGGTTGTGCAATCGGAATGAACCAGCACACGGGAACTCGCCATAACTTTCTCATTTTTTACTTCCACGCGAGAAGCCTCAATATCCATCTGAAAGCTGACGTCTCCAACAGCGCAGAGTTTCCTCAGCAGCTAGATTGTGTGCTGCAAGCAGCACATTAAGTTGTAGAAAGGATGTGGGAGTAATAGTGGACTCATCATTGTCAATATTTAGACAATATGCATCACTTGGCGAAGAGTTAGTGCGATGCTGTGCGGAAAGACGGCGTATCGAAGTCAATGTTATTGACTGACTGAAAATAAACGGTGCTGGAGAAACGCACAGGTGTGGCAGCATCTGTGGACAGAGAAATGTTAAGGGTCCAATATGAACCTCTTCAGAGTCACGTTAACTCTGTTCCACTCTCCACAGATGCTGCCAGACCTGCTGTTTCTATTTCAGCTTTTCCAGCACCGGCAGTATTTTGCTTGACTTTTAGTGACCTGCCTGCATTTCAAATGTGTTTAGCTGTATGTGCGTCACAAGAATACCAGCCATGATAAGCCCTCTCCCCAATACAGAAGAGTATGTTCAAGTACCACTCGAGCGAGAGTGGAAGGCACAAATCTAGTGCAGCACTGAGGGTGTACAGCACTGTCAGGGATGCTGTCTTTCAGATGAGATGTGAAAGAACCAGAGCCTAGGGCCTTGACATTTGAAGCCTATACGAACCAATGGTGGAGCCATTCAAATCTATCCGCCTGCTCCCCATAACCCTTAATTCCCTTATTGATCATAAATCTATCTACCTGTGACTTAAACATATTTAACGAGGTAGCCTCCACTGCTTTAATGGGCAGAGAATTCTAGAGATTCACTACCCTCTGAGAGAAGAAGTTCCTCCTCAACTCTGTCCTAAACTGAGTCCCCCTGAAAGGAGAGGGTGCAGAATGTAGTGTTACAGTCATAGTTAGGGTGTAGAGAAAGATCAACTTAATGCAAGGCAGGTCCATTCAAAAGTCTAACAGCAGCAGGGAAGAAGCTGTTCTCGAATTGGTTGGTACGTGACCTCAGACTTTTGTATCTTTTTCCCGACGGAAGAAGGTGGAAGAGAGTATGTGTGAGATACATGGGAACATCACTCTAGCGCTTCAAGAAGGCAACACACCACCACCTTCTCAAGGGACAAGTAGGGATGGGCAATAAACACTGATGTGGAGATGCCGGCGTTGGACTGGGGTAAACACAGTAAGAAGTTTAACAACACCAGGTTAAAGTCCAACAGGTTTATTTGGTAGCAAAAGCCACACAAGCTTTCGAGGCTCTGAGCCCCTTCTTCAGGTGAGTGGGAATTCTGTTCACAAACAGAACTTATAAGACACAGACTCAATTTACATGAATAATGGTTGGAATGCGAATACTTACAACTAATCCAGTCTTTAAGAAACAAAACAATGGGAGTGGAGAGAGCATCAAGACAGGCTAAAAAGATGTGTATTGTCTCCAGACAAGACAGCCAGTGAAACTCTGCAGGTCCACGCAACTGTGGGAGTTACAAATAGTGTGACATAAATTCTGATTCTAGGATCGCATGATAAAGACTCAGGAGGAAAAAAGCAGAAATATTTATGTGAAATAGTGTGACATAAACCCAATATCCCGGTTGAGGCCGTCCTTGTGTGTGCGGAACCTGGCTATCAGTTTCTGCTCCGCGACTCTGCGCTGTCGTGTGTCGCGAAGGCCGCCTTGGAGAACGCTTACCCGAATATCAGAGGCCGAATGCCCGTGACCGCTGAAGTGCTCCCCAACAGGAAGAGAACAGTCTTGCCTGGTGATTGTCGAGCGGTGTTCATTCATCCGTTGTCGCAGCGTCTGCATAGTTTCCCCAATGTACCATGCCTCGGGACATCCTTTCTTGCAGCGTATCAGGTAGACAACGTTGGCCGAGTTGCAAGAGTATGTACCGTGTACCTGGTGGATGGTGTTCTCACGTGAGATGATGGCATCTGTGTCGATGATCCGGCACGTCTTGCAGAGGTTGCTGTGGCAGGGTTGTGTGGTGTCTTGGTCACTGTTCTCCTGAAGGCTGGGTAGTTTGCTGCGGACAATGGTCTGTTTGAGGTTGTGCGGTTGTTTGAAGGCAAGAAGTGGGGGTGTGGGGATGGCCTTGGCGAGATGTTCGTCTTCATCAATGACATGTTGAAGGCTCCGGAGGAGATGCCGTAGCTTCTCCGCTCCGGGGAAGTACTGGACAACGAAGGGTACTCTGTCCACTGTGTCCCGTGTTTGTCTTCTGAGGAGGTCGGTGCGGTTTTTCGCTGTGGCGCGTTGGAACTGTTGATCAATGAGTCTAGCGCCATATCCTGTTCTTATGAGGGCATCTTTCAGCGTCTGGAGGTGTCTGTTGCGATCCTCCTCATCCGAGCAGATCCTGTGTATACGGAGGGCTTGTCCGTAGGGGATGGCTTCTTTAACGTGTTTAGGGTGGAAGCTGGAGAAGTGGAGCATCGTGAGGTTATCCGTGGGCTTGCGGTACAGTGAGGTGCTGAGGTGACCGTCCTTAATGGAGATGCGCGTGTCCAAGAATGCAACCGATTCCGGAGAGTAGTCTATGGTGAGCCTGATGGTGGGATGGAACTTGTTGATGTCATCATAGAGTTGTTTCAGTGATTGTTCACCATGAGTCCAAAGGAAGAAAATGTCATCGATGTATCTAGTGTATAGCACCGGTTGAAGGTCCCGTGCGGTGAAGAAGTCTTGTTCGAACCTGTGCATGAAGATGTTGGCATATTGAGGTGCAAATTTGGTCCCCATGGCTGTTCCGTGTGTCTGGATGAAGAACTGGTTGTTGAAGGTGAAGATATTGTGGTCCAGGATGAAGCGGATGAGATGTAAAATTGCATCTGGAAACTGGCAGTTGTTGGCGCTGAGCACTGAGGCCGTTGCAGCAACACTGGCCAGCCCGCAACACCCATGTCCCATTAAGGAATTTTAAAAAAGGACATGGGGGGGGCAGAGTTTTGGTTGACCTCATGTTTGTGGAGGGCAGTGTGTAGGAGGCTAACCAGCAGTGGATTGGAACAGTCAGAGACTTTAGTCCATTGAGTATGTGCAAGATGCTACATAAATACAAACCTTGTTGTATGGAAGGATATGCAGTCCACTGGCCTGACCAGTTCTCTCAATCCCTTGCTCTGTTTTCCTCCATCCCTTTCTAAACCAATACACAGGCAGAATACTCCATCATGGGATAATTAGTTCAAAGTGAACACCGTGGCAGCACGGTGGCACAGTGGTTAGCACTGCTACCTCGCAGTGCAGGAGACACCGGTCCAATTCCGGCCTTGTGTTTGTCTGTGTGGAGTTTGCACGTTCTCCCCGTGTCTGCGTAGGTTTCCTCCAGGTGTTCCGGTTTCCTCCCACAGTCCACACATGTGCGGGTTAGGTGGATTGGCCATGCTGAACTGACCCTTAGTGTCAGGGGGATTAGCAGGGTAAATACGTGGGGTTGCGGGGATAGGGCCTGGGTGGGATTGTTGTTGGTGAAAGCCCGATGGGCTGAATGGGCTTGTTCTGCACTGTAGGGGTTCTATCAAATAACTGGGCAAATGGGGAGTCCCAAATTAACCTGGGATGTGGAACTGTTTTTCTCAAAGTAAAAGCTTTTTAAACTCTAAATTAATTAAATATGAAGGTATACTGTTCAGGTTATATTTGTAGACGTCAAGTCAGGAAGGGATTTGGTGGAAAGGCAAGTTGTGAGAGGGATACAAACGGTTTACAAAGAGATTGGTTAAGTAAGGGGGCAAAAAGTTGGCAAATGGAGTTTAATGCGGCAAAATGTGACGTTCATTTTGGAAGGGAGAACAAAAGAACAGTGTTTAAATGGGGGGAGAAAAAAACTACAGAAAGCTGCAACACGGGAAGGGTGGGGGCGTTATTTGTGCATGAAACACACAGCTCACCCACAAGTGCAACAGGTATTCAGGAAGGCGAATGGAATGTTGGCCCTTATTTCAAGGGGGTTGGAATCTAAGAGTCGGGAAGTCTTGCTGCAACTGTATAAAGTACTTGCGAGATCACATCTGGAGTACCGAGAGCAGTTTTGGTCCCCATATTTAAGGAAAGGAATTATTTCTTTGGAGGCAGTTCAGGAAAGGTTCAGTAGGATCATCCCTGGTACGGAGGGATTGTCTTATGAGGAAAGATTAAACAGGTTGGGACTCCCCTCGTGGAAGAGTCTAGGACCAGACGGTGTAGTCTCGGACTAAAGGAGCACCAATTTAAGAATGAGATGAGGTGGAATTTCTTCTGCGGATTGTGCCTTTGGAACTCCTTGCCATGGAGAGCTGTGGGGGCAGAGTTCTTGTGTATATTTAAGGCTGAGATAGATTTTTGATCAGTAAGGGAATCGAGGGTTACGGGGAAAGGGCAGGAATGTGGATGTGAGGAATGTCGGATCAGTCATGATCCTATTGAATGGTGGAACAGGCTCGAGGGACTGAATGGTCTACTCCTGTTCCTATTTCTTACGGTTCAATCCTTCAGGATTTGAGGTTCAGATTTGTATTGGGCCAGTCAACCAGCCACCAATTTGATCTTTTTGTACAGCAATTTCTGGTTGCTAACCAGTCGTGAATACCCATGTAAATAACGTACTGGAATCTTTTGTGAATGTTTCTTTGTAAGGCTCGTACACACGAGAGAATTGAACCTGCTAAACCACAATGAAAGTGTACAAGATGTTCTGTAGGCTCAGTGTTAGGTTTGCAGGTGATTTAAAATTCATTGGCTACTAAATGGGAGTAATAGATAGAACTTTAAATATTTAAAATGGGTGGTTGTTTTTGAGTCGTGGTGAGGCACCTTGGCTCGCCTGAGGCATTAATACTATTTTTAGACCAGGATCCATATGAAATATTCAAAGACTTGGCCAGTAAAAGCAAACTGGAAATCCAAACTGACCATTAGGTAGGAGAGGAGGAATACTCTTGTATTACTGAGGTTACAATTCATAGAATCATAGAATCATAGAAACCCTACAGTGCAGAAGGAGGCCATTCGGCCCATCGAGTCTGCACCGACCACAATCCCACCCAGGCCCTACCCCTATATCCCTACATATTTACCCACTAATCCCTCTAACCTACACATCTCAGGACACTAAGGGGCAATTTTTAGCATGGCCAATCAACCTAACCCGCACATCTTTGGACTGTGGGAGGAAACCGGAGCGCCCGGAGGAAACCCACGCAGACACGAGGAGAATGTGCAAACTCCACACAGACAGTGACCCAAGCCGGGAATCGAACCCAGGTCCCTGGAGCTGTGAAGCAGCAGTGCTAACCACTGTGCTACCGTGCCGCCGTGCTACCGTGTTCTCTAAATAATCATCTGCCATTATTTTGCCACCATTTTCTCCTGGCATCAAATTAACCTGGCTCCCACCAAACTTGCATTTTATCTCGTGTTATATTGGATGGTTATGTTTCTATCTGTTAATGCCTCACTCTCTTCCTTTGACATGAACTTTCCAAATGGGCCATTTTCTGTGCTGAGACTCTATAGCTTGTATTTCACAGGCGTCATCTTCTCTGCCATTCCGTTTCTCCTTCATAATCGCTGAACTGCGATCATTTGGGGGCGGCACGGTAGTACAGTGTGTAGCACTGCTGCATCAGTGCCAGGGACGCAGGTTCAGTTCCCGCTTGGGTCACTGTGTGGAGTTTGCACATTCTCCCCTTGTCTGCATGGGTTTCCTCCCACAGTCTGAAAGACGTGCTAGACCCGAACAGGCGCCGGAATGTGGCGATCAGGCGAATTTCACAGTAACTTCATTGCAGTGTTATTGTAAGCCTTATTTGTGACTAATAAATAAACTTTACTTTTATTTGCCAGCTTTAATATCATCACTTGTCAGGGTTCTACACTCCATTCATTGGCACTCTATCCAGACCATTTTGTTCATGCTCTTCGTCAGAATGAGGGAAATCTCTCTCTCCCCATCCTCTTTTTCTTTCTGACCTCTTACAGTACAGCTGTCATGCCTTTGGCCCCAACCTGGGTCCTCCTTCACACAACAGAATTTCTGATATGTCTTCCAACTTGTTGGACCTCCCATTATCTCCTCTTTTGCAAAAGCTGCATCCAGTAAGCTCCGTTTCTGATCTATGCCGGACACTACCTTTCCACTTGATGATGTGGAGTTGCCGGCGTTGGACTGGGGTGGGCACAGTAAATAGTTTCACAACACCAGGTTAAAGTCCAACAGGTTTATTTGGTAGCACGAGCTTTCGGAGCGTTGCCCCTTCATCAGGTGGGTGAAGAGTTTGGTTTGCAAACAAAACATATATAGACACAAACTTACTTACAAGATAATGGTTGGAATGTGAGTCTTAACAGGTAATCAAGTCTTTACAGGTACAGACAATGAGTGGAGAGTGGGTTAAGGACAGGTTAAAGAGGTGTGAATTGTCTCCAGCCAGGACAGTTAGTGAGATTTTGCAAGCACAGGCAAGTCGTGGGGGTTACAGATAGTGTGACATGAACCCAAGATCCCAGTTGAAGCCGTCCTCATGTGTGCGGAACTTGGCTATCAGTTTCTGCTCAGCGATTCTGCGTTGTCGTGAAGGCCGCCTTGGAGAACGCTGACCCGAAGATCAGAGGCTGAATGTCCTTGACTGCTGAAGTGTTCCCCAACAGTAAGGGAACACTCCAGCCTGATGATTGTGGAGCGGTGTCCATTCATTGATTAGCCCGGCCAAAGAGCAGACATAATAGGCTGTATGATACAGCAAAGGAGGAAGCTATTCTATAATTCCACAAGCAGCCATGTGATAACAGCTAGATAATCTGTATTTTTGAGTTATGTTGGTAATATTTTTCAAAGCACTGGGGAAGAACACTGCCTCTCTTCTTCAGAATAGCATGGTGGGATTTTGTTAAAAATTGACCCGAGGGGGCAAACTGCCCCTCAGTTTAACGTGCTGGGGGGTAGGTACAGAGGAGATGTCAGGGGTAAGTTTTTCACTCAGAGGGTGGTGGGTGAGTGGAATCGGCTGACGTCGGTGGTGGTGGAGGCAAACTCGTTGGGGTCTTTTAAGAGACTTCTGGATGAGTACATGGGATTTAATGGAATTGAGGGCTATAGATAGGCCTAGAGGTGGGGATGTGATCGGCGCAACTTGTGGGCCGAAGGGCCTGTTTGTGCAGTGGCTTTCTATGTTCTATGTTCTATGTCTCATCTGAAACGAAAGCAGTTTGTGATGCCCCTTAGGACATGAAAAGAGAGTTATACAAATGTTAGTTACTTGACTCGTGGAAGGAACAACTTTGTCGTAGCGTCTGCATGGCCTCGCCAATGTACCATGCCTCGGGACATCCTTTCTTATCCTATCAGATAGACAATGTTGGCCGAGTCACAAGAGTCCACTTGATGCCTTGTTGCTCTTTGTAAATCCGAAATCAGTGCAATGTGGCCACTGTCTGATTTATGGACACAACACAGATGGGCAATCCTTCCTTGTCCCTGCCAAAGCTGCAAACTCTGTTTGGAATCTTTCTCGTATTTGCCATTATGGTTTGAATTGTTCTCCTGGTTCCTCCTGAATTCCAATTACATTCTTCCGCAAGCTGTAATTCCCTTTTTCATCCCTATGGAATTGAATTCTCTGCAGTCTCCTGCTCTCATTTATTCTTTCCCAGGACTTGAGTGTCTTCCCGAGCCTCCAGCTTCGAGTCGTCCAGATAAATTTATGTTTTGATTTGCCTCGTATTCTCTCTATCTTTTTAACTTCCTGAACATTGAGTTCTTCCGATCTGGATGTTTAAAAGACAACAAAATCCCACAGGATTGAGACTGGTATTTAACAATAAAAGTTTATCATGGGTTTATTTTACTGTTTGAAAAGACATTTGGGAATCCAGCAGCACAAACACCAGTATCAAGGTTAAGTGAAAATGCAGGGCTTAAGGATTATACATTCTGCTGATAAAGTGCTGTACTTGCCAACACTGTTTAAAATGGTGTGCAATCTTCCCTAATTGCCTTCCACGAGTCAAGTAACTAACATTTATATAACTCTCTCTTCATGTCCTTTGGGGCGTCACAAACTGCTTTAGTTTCAGATGAGACATTAAACTGAGGGGCACTTTACCCCCTCGGGTCAATTTTTAAAAAAATCCCACCGTGCTATTCTGAAGAAGAGGGGCAGTGTTCTCCCCGGTGCTTTGAAAAATATTTATCCCTCATCAACATTACTCAAAAATACAGATTATCTAGCTGTTATCACATGGCTGCTTGTGGAATTATAGAATAGCTTCCTCCTTTGCTGTATCATACAGCCTATTATGTCTGCTCTTTGGCCGGGCTAATCAGTTAATCCAACTGCTCTGCACTTTGGGAGTTTGGCACTGTGCGAATTGACCCATGTTTCCAAATGTGCAACAGTGACTACACTTCAGAAGTACTTTACTGTGTGTGAAGCTCTCATGGTTTCCCCCCAACATGCCGACACTATAATTAAGAAAGCCCACCAGCGCCTCTACTTTCTCAGAAGACTAAGGAAATTTGGCATGTCTGCTACAACTCTCTCCAACTTTTACAGATGCACCATCGGAAGCATTCTTTCTGGGTGTATCACAGCTTGGTATGGCTCCTGCTCTGCCCAAGACCGCAAGGAACTACAAAAGGTCGTGAATGTAGCCCAGTCCATCGCGCAAACCAGCCTCCCATCCATTGACTCTGTCTACACTTCCCGCTGCCTCGGCAAAGCAGCCAGCATAATTAAGGACCCCACGCACCCCGGACATTCTCTCTTCCACCTTCTACCGTTGGGAAAAAGATACAAAAGTCTGAGGTCACGAACCAACCGACTCGAGAACAGCTTCTTCCCTGCTGCCGTCAGACTTTTGAATGGACCTACCTTGCACTAAGTTGATCTTTCTCTACACCCTAGCTATGACTGTAACACTACATTCTGCACTCTCTCGTTTCCTTCTCTATGAACGGTATGCTTTGTCTGTATAGTGTGTGAGAAACAATACTTTTCACTGTATATTAGTACATGTGACAAATCAAATCAAAAGATGCTTTATCGATTCCACTCTGGCTGCTGTTTCCAGCCTGTGAGTGATGTTTGAACTGTTATTGTTTTGTAGGTAAACAGTCGATACGCAAACAGCAGTGTCCCTCAAACACCCAGGAGACAAATAGCCTGTTAAACCTCTTTGGTGTGGGAGGGTGAAATGTTGACACGGGCATTTGGAATATTCCTTTTCTCTGAAAATTATGCAGGGAATTATCTATGCCTCACTGAACAGGCAGATTGGCCCTTGGTTTAATGTCTCATCTGAAAGATGGCACCTCTGCAATGTGTTGGCACCAACCTCCATTATATGCTCAGTCCCTTGAGTGGAACTACAGCAGAAGCCTTCTGACTGACTCAAAGGTAACGGTATTACAACTGAAGTGGCCCAGTCCATCACGCAAACCAGCCTCCCATCCATTGACTCTGTCTACACTTCCCGCTGCCTCGGCAAAGCAGCCAGCATAATCAAGGACACCCACACACCCCGGTCATTCTCTCTTCCACCTTCTTCCTTCGGAAAAAAGATACAAAAGTCTGAGGTCACATACCAACCGACTCAAGAACAGCTTCTTCCCTGCTGCTGTCAGACTTTTGAATGGACTTGCCTCGCATTAAGTTGATCTTTCTCTACATCCTAGCAGTGACTGTAACACGACATTCTGCGCACTCTCCTTTCCTTCTCTATGAACGGTATGTTTTGTCTGTATAGCGCGCAAGAAATAATACTTTTCACTGTTAATACATGTGACAATAATAAATCAAATCAAAATTGTGAGATTGAAGTGTTTTCTAGGTTCATTCTCAATTAATAGAGTACAATAAATGTACTAACACAGCAATAAATTGTGTTTAAAATTCATCTGTATTTCTTCCAGTTTCCCTTGGAAAAGTCTTTCTGGTGAAAGCTACCTTTGGTGATTTATAGTTTATTTGAACCAAAAACCACCAAGATCTTTCCCCGAATAATGTCGAAAACAATACCTGTGTTTTTGTCTGCTTTTACTACCGTCTAAATTTTTTTCCTTTGTCCCCCTCATTGTTTCTTTCTCGCTTGGTACTTCCTCTCTCTTTTAAAGAAGTCTTTGCATATGTTTTTCATGACTGTTTAAGGTTTATTTATTAGTGTCACAAGTAGGCTTACATTCAGTCCAAAGATGTACAGGTTAGGTGGATTGGCCATGGTAAAATGCCCCAGAGTGTCAAGCAGACTAGCAGGATAAATACATGGGATTAAAGGGATAAGGCCTGGGTGGAATTGTGGTCGGTGCAGACTCAATGGGCTGAACGGCCTCCTCCTGCACTGTAGGGATTCTATGAACTGCAATCAAGTTACTATGAAAATCCCCTAGTCGCCACACTCCGGCGCCTGTTCGGCTACACTGAGGGAGAATTTAGCACAGCCAATGCACTTAACCAGCACATCTTTCGGACTGTGGGAGGAAACCGGAGCACCCGGAGGAAACCCACACAGACACGGGGAGAAGGTGCAGACTCCGCACAGACTGTGACCGAAGCTGGGAATTGAACCCGGTTCCCTGGTCGTGTGAGGCAGCAGTGCTAACCACTGCTGCCCTTGAAGACTCGAGGCTTAATAAAGTATAATTAAGTTATCCAGGAATTTTGTGTTGTAATACTTCTTTTGGCTAGCAAGTTACAGGGTAGTATTAAACATATTGATCAAACTGCAGTCCTTTTTTTAAATTGCCCTTCTTGCCGCTGTAAATAATGAAAGTGGGCTTTGCGTATAATTCAGACCGGTTTTGTCAAGTGCACTGCAGCGTATGCTAATAGGATGGCAGGGGAAGGAAGGCACTTTAATTGGCATGAACCAACTGGGCACAAAAACATAACTGTCAGCAGCATTTGGATGCCACGGGAACTGTTGCTGTACGTACCACACTGCAGTATATGTTTCTAAAATTGGTCTTTATTTTAGTAACCAGTTGTCATTTTAATCCTTTTGTCAGACAGCAGGTTGAGTGCACCTCTCTCACTTAGTCGGAAATTTTGCTTTGGCTATTCTGTTTATAATCTTATTTTGGCGTTTCTTCCCTTTTTTCTGTTTCTTTCTGTTTTCCAGATTAAACTGCACCCAGACTGTTGCCTCTCTAACTGCAAAGTTAGATGCATTGTTACTGCCCTATAAACTGCTAGTGGCACTGACTTTCAATATGTGTCTCTTGGCTTCAATCTGAAAGTAAACCTGTGAAGATTTGTTGCAGCCTGAAGTTGGAAAGAACTATATTTAACGAATTGCCGTGAGAAGTTTATTTTCGGCTGCAGCTGGCTTCACAAGTTTTTTGCATGTTGGCAAATGGCACATAGTAGTACAAGATAGCAGCTTCAAAAGTACAAAATAACAGTGGAATTAATCCTTGTACTGTCCTCTTGACTGAGTGTGCCTGCCCTCTGTTTTGTAGGTTCCCTCCTGCGATGTGGCCAAAATAGGGGATTCTCTGCCGGAGAATGGCAAATCTGACCATTTGGCCATTTGTTAAATTGTGTTGCTCCAAATACTTAGCATTGATTGAGAGTTAAAATGTGTAAGTGTAATCATTGATGTTTAAAATGGAAAGCGTTTCTTTGAATGAATTGGGAAGTGGCAGCATTGAGAGAATCATAGAATCCCAACAGTGCAAGAAGGAGGCCATTCGGGCCATCAAATCTGCGCCAGCTCTCTGACAAAGCGTTCACCCAGGCCTTATCCCTGTAACCCCACATATTCAACCAACACATCTTGGGACACTAAGGGGCAGTTTAACAGAACCAATCCACCTAACCCGCACATCTTTTGGAGTGTGGGGACAAACCAGAGCACCCGGAGGAAACCCGTGCAGACTCCACACAGACAGTGACCCAAGGCTGGAATTGAACCTGGGTCCGTGGCGCTGTGAGGCAGCAGTGCTTGCCACTGTGCCGCCCCAGTATTTGTGAATATTGGCCAAATGCTAATCCAGAACCTGAACTGATTAAAATAAAACAGAGTAACTGGCATTTGTACAGTAAAATCTTTTTCCAGCATAGGTGGTGCCAGTTAAGAGTGCTGGATAACACAGTTTACAGTATACATAGCCTTTCATAACCTCTGGATGTGCTGAACCCCTTCAGAGCAGTTGTATACTTGTTTAATACTTGTAGAAAAGTATTCTCTCTATGGTTTGCAAGTCCATGGCAGTGTCCACCTATTGATGACTGAGGGCGGCACAGTGGTGAGTCACTCGCCTTGTGTGACTGTGGGGAGTTTGCACGTTCTCCCCCGTGTCTGCGCGGGTTTCCTCCCACACTCAAAAGATGTGCGGGTTAGGTCGATTGGCCATGCAAAATTGCCCCTTGGTGTCGGGGGGATAGTGGGGTAAATACGTAGGGTTACGGGGATCAGGTCTGGGTGGGATTGTTGTCAGTTCAGGCTCCACGGACTGAATGGCCTCCTTCAGCACTAGAGGGTTTTTATGATTTATGATGCAGTTTCTTTGGGAGAGCATTCAAGATGAGCGATGGCTGTCTTTTCGTGAGGTGGTGTTCAGTGTAGGAGTGTTTAAAAGTTGTCTGTCTTGGCAAACCAGCATTCCTGGCGCCTTTAATGGCAGGTTGTTAGTTTGCGATATGATCGTTATTTCCAAAATTAAGCTTGTAGCTGACGTTACCTGGAAGCCAAACTGTGTACCTTGTTAAGCCTCCAGCAAGCTCAAACCTATATTTGGATTTGAAAAATTGGCACCTTGTACAGTATTTAATGTGCACCTCTGTTTTCACAGCACCCAGGCATTAAATAAGATCAAAAAATAGTTTTAAACTGTTGTTATAGTATTCCTGGCTGACTTCAATTTATGCAACATTCAAGTTAATAATGTAATTAATATGCATTGTTTTAAGACAGCCTATCCAAGATTTATTCTGCGGCAAAAGATAGTATGAAAAAGAGGAATCCTTTGCTCGTATCACTGGTCTTATTCTGAGTAATATTTCAGTAGAATTGGTGGAGTTTGAATGGTTTTATTTAATAGTTAGTGCCTTGAATGTTTATATCTCTGGAGAATGGACAGTTGGGTTTGTCTTTTGTGAGTAGGCGTTGGAAAGTGTTTCCTAGAATCATAGAATTCTATAGTGCAGAAGGAGGCCATTCGGCCCATCGAGTCTGCACCGACCACAATCCCACCCAGGCCCTTATCCCCAAAACCCAATGCTAGTACCCCTGACACTAAGGGGCAATTTAGCATGGCCAGTCCACCTAACCAGCACATCTTTGCACTGTGGGAGGAAACCGGAGCACCCGGAGGAAACCCACGCAGACACGGGGAGAATGTGCAAACTCCACACAGACAGTGACCCAAGCTGGGAATCGAACCCGGGTCCCTTGCGTTGTGAGGCAGCAGTGCTATCCACTGTGCCACCCTGTTTCTTCAAATATTTCCACCCCCCCACGCCCAGTTTTATTACTTTAAAGCAAAAAGTACGCCATTGTAATCCTATGTGGAAAGATGATCTGCTCAGTTTCACTTCTGTATTGTATATTTTTTAATGTATACTGGGATTTTGGATTTGCTAGGCTTGCTTTGAACTCTGTAGACTAAATTATGGATCCTCTGCTGGGGTATCTGTCAACTGATAGCTGAATCGTCTGAAGTCAGATCAGCCAGTTGCAGCGACCTGTACAGAGGGCTAATCCTGTTATGCCTCCTGAAGGTATTAATTTGCTTGGACAGTTATACATCTATCAGCACCATGATGATCCTCTGTTGATCTAATTTGAGTGACAGTTCAGCCCTTGGAGACTTTATGAGCTGCAATAATTGTGACCAACTTAACCAAGGGTTTGGTTTCACATCTTTAGCTCCACATTGCAGCGGTGAGACCAAGCTCTTAATGCGCTGTTTCCGTCGACTCATCACAATTCTCACCGGGGCTCGGTGGTGGGAGGTGAAAGTTTAAATCAGCTAAAATGTACTGCCACATAAAAGCTAGCCTACTTTCCTCTTGCTGCATGGCGGTGGGTGGAGGAGGCTGAGGCAGCACATTGAGTATAGCTATCATCAGTTGAAGAGGCTGATGCAGCACTGAGCATCCTGGCAATTTATGAAACTGTTGAACGATCAGCCTGTAAATGAAAACTTAAGAGTGTTTAATGTTACCTGCAACTGTCAATGGTCGATCAAAGCCCAACGTCTTTGAAAGCAGGATTGCAGATGGAACCACTCGGTCAAAGAATAGTCTTTCTTTTTCTACTCTGTGCCCCTCTGTATAAAGCTACGGTGCTGAAGAAAATGTATAAACTCCAGTTGGGTCACAGAAAGTAAACTTTCATTTAAACTTTGCACGGTGGCACAGTGGTTAGCACTGCTGTCTCACAGCACCAGGGACCTGGGTACAATTCCCGGCTTGTGTCACTGTCCCTGTGGAGTCTACACATTCTCCCCATTTCTGTGCGGATTTCCTCTGGGTGCTCCGGTTTCCTCCCACAGTCCGAAAGACGTGCTGGTTAGGGTGCATTGGCCGTGCTAAATTCTCCCTCAGTGTACCCGAACAGGCGCCGGAGTGTGGCGACTCGGGGATTTTCCACAGTAACTTCATTGCAATGTTAATGTAAGCCTCCTTATGTCACTAATAAATAAACTTCAACTTTATAAAGTGCCTTTTACAACTTCTGATCGTCCCAAAGTGCTTCACAGCATGGCCACTGTAGGAAACACATCAGCCAGTTTGTCAATCTCCCTCAAACAGCAATGTGATCGTGGCCAGTGATTAGATCATTCTTCGCAGTCTTGGGTGTCCAATATAGAAAGGATATTGAAATGTTTTGAAAAATTGCAATAAATGTTGACCACGGCATGAGAATTTTACAATTAAAACAGAAAATACGGTGGCACAGTGGTTAGCACTGCTGCCTCACAGTGCCAGAGACCTGGGTTCGATTCTGGCCTTGTGTGACGCCTGTGGAGTTTGCCTGTTATGCCCGTGTTTGGGGGTTTCCTCCGGGTGCTCCAGTTTCCTCCCACAGTCGAAAGATGTGCAGGTTAGGTGGATTGGCCATGCTAAATTGTCCCTTTGTGTCCCCAAATGTGTAAGTTCGGTGGATCAGCCATGGTGGGGTTATGGGGATAGGGCGGAGGGGTGGGCGTGGGTAAGATGCTCTTTTGCAGAGTCGGTGCAGACTCAATGGACGGAATGGCCTCCTGCTGCACTGTAGGGTTTCTATGGTACTCGGAAGATTGGCCAGCAGTTGTGACCTTTCTTCCTTGCTTCAACATGAGACTATGTAGTTGGAGGATTCCTGGTGTGAGGTGGGTAAGGAAGCCAGGGTATGTGAGCAGTGTAGTATAAAGGGATTTATTCCAGTACAAGTATTCAAAACTAGCAAAGGGCTTTTGGGTTGAAGTGATTTCTGTTTTGAATGTGTAACAAAGGGCCATCAATCCAGTATTTCTACGGAAAGCACAAAGAGAAAGGTCAGATGAAATGCTTACAGAAAAAGTTATTTTGAATATGGAGTCCATTGGTGCTTGTTGGAGCCAAATCAGACATTGTATTTATGGGGGATTAGATTTTAAACGTTACAGAAAGATTTTGGTGCAGTCCAGGATTACGGTAGCTGGCAGTTGGACTGGCCGCCTCCTGGTCTAAACTTTCCTCCGAGTATGTTCCAGTTGTCTGGTGGGAATGCTGGGGAAATGTTGGGGTGAGAGGTCAGAGGTGAGAGTACACAAGCTTTGCATTCTCCAGAATTGCCTCTTCCGAAAAGTTCAACATGTCTAGACACTGAGTATCCTCTTTTGATTGGTGCCCAAAGGCGCACGGACCAGCGTTCAGTACAAGTCCGAGAAGAGAATTTTGACACAGGTGATTAAGTGAAACGAGGTTAACTGCCTTCCCCATTTGTAGAAGGTGTAGCTAACTCACCAAAGTCATGAACTACCTGTTCAGCATCAGCTTGGCTACATTTTATTCTCTATCCTTGGTTGTCCAGTTTAACTGACACTGAATGTCTGGACTGTTTCATAGGAGACGGAATCAGATGCATATGTGAAGCAGACCAGTCACACGCAGCAGGTTCCCCTTCCTGAAGTGCACCGGTGATCAGCTGTGTTTATGCCCAAGTTCCTGCCCATTTTTTGTGTTCACTTTTGTAACTTGGCATGGTGGGATTTGAACTCTCAATCTGTAAATTGCTAAGCCAATGGCCAACCCACTGCTCGTGTTAAAGAATAAGATCTTGTGTTCTTGGTCGGGAGAAGGGGTTTGGAACAGCGGGAAGGTGGCATCATTTACCAAGCTATGTAGGCCACTAACTGCAAAATAAACTTGCTGTCATCACACATTTGTTCCGTTGTGAGCATTCTCACATTGGAGCACTTTGTAGAAATTCTGCATGCTACATCAAGCATGAGACACTCAACTGTCACAACGCTATAAAGAATCATAGAAATCATAGAAACCCTACAGTGCAGAAGGAGGCCATTCGGCCCATCGAGTCTGCACCGACCACAATCCCACCCAGGCCCTACCCCCACATATTTTACCCGCTAATCCCTCTAACCTACGCATCCCAGGACTCTAAGGGGCAATTTTTTTTTTTTTAACCTGGCCAATCAACCTAACCCGCACACCTTTGGACTGTGGGAGGAAACCGGAGCACCCGGAGGAAACCCACGCAGACACGAGGAGAATGTGCAAACTCTACACAGACAGTGACCTGAGCCGGGAATCGAACCCGGGACCCTGGAGCTGTGAAGCAGCAGTGCTAACCACTGTGCTACCGTGCCGCCCATAAAGCTCTGACATTGTCTGATTAATAGTGTCATTTTACAGAGAGCCATCAATTTTTCCATTATCTGTCTCCAACCAATCGATGTGACTGCCTTCTTTGTAATTGGACAAGCAAATGGTAAGTTGGCCTCTATTGCAGGGGACGGAAGAGAAGGAAAGGCTTGCTATAACTGTTTTGGATAGTGGTTAGACCACACCTGATGTGCTGTGTACAGCTTTGGTCTCCTTACTTAAGGAAGAATATACTTTTATCCGAAGCAGTTCAGCAAAGGTTCACTCGGCTGACGCCTGGTTTGAGGGGTTTATCTTGTGCAGAAAGGTTGGGCTTGTACTCAGAGTTCAAAAGAACGAGAGATGATTTTATTGAAACAAGTATAAGATTGTAAAGGGACTTGACTAGTTAGGATGTATCCTCTCTGGGGGAATCTAGAACTAGGGGGCACAATTTCAGAATAAGGGGTCCCCCATTTAAGATGGTGCTGAGGGTCTGTTGGTCTGTTGCATTCTCATCCCCAGAGGGCAGTGGTGGCTGGGCCGTTGAATATATTCAAAGCTGAGTTGGACAGATTTTTGGAGTTGAGCGTTATTGAGTCCAGGCCATGATCTTATTGAATGGTGATGGAGCAGGCTTGATGGGCTGAATGGCCATTCCTTTATCAATAACCCAATGGTTGGTCACTTTTTGGAAACATGGCTGGATCTGAGTCCTGGAAATAACATTTCCCACTTGGTTGCACTAGTCCTTGAATCTTGAAAGCAGCCTCTCGGCTACCTTCCACCTTGATGGTGTTGAAAGGCGAGTGCATATTTCTCAATGGAGGCAGAAATTGTAGGGTTCGTATTGAATAAGGAGAGATGCTCTCGGAGTCCCTGAGGCAGACATCTGACTTTTCTCCCTCGCTCACTCTCCCATTAGTATGAGTGATGGAAGCAAGTCCTCAACACGCTCTTGTTCTTGCCTCAAAGATACAATTTTGGCAATGCAAATGTGCTTTTACGATTAAAGCTCAGAGGGTCAAAGTAAAAAAAAAAGCTTCAAAAAGCAAAAATACTGTGGATGCTGGAAATCTGGGTTAGAAACAGAAAATGCAGGTAATACTCAGCAGATCAGGCAGCATCTGTGAAGAGAAAGAGTTAACATTTCAGGCCTGTGACCTGTTCGTCAGAACTCTGCAGGGTCATCATGCATCTGAACCACTAACTGTTTCTCTCTCCATATCTGCTGCCTGCCCTGCTCAGTATCTTTGGTTTTCATTTAAAAATCATTGCTAAATATTTTTGTATCCAAATTATTAATTATAAGTCAGACTTGCATTAACACTGCAATGAAGTTACTGTGAAATTCCCCTAGTCGCCGCACTCCGACGCCTGTTCGGGCCAATGAACCTAACCAGCACGTCTTTGGTGATGTGGGAGGAAACCGGAGCACCCGGAGGAAACCCATGCAGACACGGAGAGAACGTGCAGACTCCACACAGACAGTGACCCGAGCCGGAGATCGAACCCTGGTCCCTGGCGCTGTGAAGCAGCAGTGTTAACCACTGTGCTACTGTGCTGCCCCTCGTGCTGGGGCAAGGGTTCTGAAATGATGCATTTGCTCGCTCAGTCGTTTTCTGAACATGTGCATGATTCCATCATGTCCTTGACTCTTCGATTTGTGGGTGAAGGTCAGATGTGTAGATACCAAACTGCCTCCTACAGATCTTAATCTCTGTAGGAATTTATCAAAATCTTTGCAAGGCTTTGGAAATACCTTTGTTGCGTAGATTGACTTCTTATTTGTTCCTTAGTAACCATTCATTTCAGTTCAGCTTTCGCCAGCATTAAGCCTACAGGGATGAGAAATAGAATAAAAGTTTATATAAAATTCCAGCTTAAAAGTAAGCTCTCCAAGGTTGCTAAGACCCAAGATATTCCTGTTTGACATGATTCTCCATTCATTTCCTCAATCTCTTTCCTTCCCAAGATTTAATTTTCTGGAAGACCAACTCGAATCTCCATTTTACATCCATTCCCCTTGCTCATTGTCTAAATGAGCACAACCCTGATGACTAATGAAATGCAAACAAATCAATTCCATTTTCGAGAAAGAATGCATGACTTTGTGACTGCGCAAATCTTTGGTTTAGGGTCTTTGGATTCTTGCTTTGAATCCCAGCCACTTGAATATTTCTAAGTGGTGAGCAAGCGTGGGTGGCTTACGAAGGCTGTCCATGAACTGAATTCTTTGGCAAAAAGCATTATCCGCTTGTTTCTATGCTGTGTGAGCTGTGTGCAAAATATTCATCTTTATGGGCAGAACGGTGGCACAGTGGTTCGCGCTGCTGCCTCACAGCACCAGGGACCCAGATTCGACAGGGTCACCTGTCTGTGCGGAGTTTGCACATTCTCACTGTGTCTGTATGGGTTTCCTCCGGGTGCTCTGGTTTCCTCCTGCGTTCTAAAGATGTGCAGGTTGGGTTGATTGGCCATACTCAATTGCCCCTTAATGTCAGGGAGATTAAGCAGGGTAAATACGTGGAGTTATGGGGATTGGGCTTGGATGGGATTGTTGTCAGTGCAGGCTCAATGGGCCAAATGGCTGTTTTCCGTGTTTAAGGGATTCACCTGATGAAGGAGCAGTGCTCCAAAAGTTAGTGGCTTGTGCTACCAAATAAACCTGTTGGACTTTAACCTGATGTTGTGAGACTTCTTACAGTTCTATGATTCTGCCAGGGCCCTGCAAGTATTGGGTGAACAATTGCATCACAGTCCTGCAAATATTTGACTATTGGGTTGCAATTTTGGGATACTGAACCCTCCCTTTCAAAGAACAGTGTAAACACTGAATTGGTATGGGTTATCACTTGTGGAATAAGGAAACAGTGCAATGTCTGAATGTCACGCGATATATTCTGAGCAGGAACTGTTTATATATTATCAACATAGAAATTTTTAGAAATCATGTGACAAGGTTAACAAAAATGCAAGATAGCCATGACTGTGCCTGAAATGTGTGTGTGGGGTGCGCAACAGGGCCCATTCACGAGGTCAGTAGAATAAGAATTATATATAAAAATCCTAGTGCATTCAAGCATAAATTCAGAAATCAGAGAAGGTTCGAGTTCACCCACTTCTGTACTGTCGGGATGTGCGCAACAGATTTCTTTCTTGGCATTTGAATGTCAATTAGCAATGTCTAATTGAAAGACTTGTGTTTAAATAGAACCTTTTCATATCAAATCCCTAAAATATTCCGCAACAAATTAGACCTAATGTCGGGTGACTAATCTTACATTGACAAATGCATCAGCAAATTTGAACACCACTCAGATGAGCCATTGGACGAGTTAATCCTGTTTTGGTGGTGATAGTTTTGAGTATGGAATATTGGCCAAGCCAAAGGGAGCATTCCTTGCTCTTGGGAGAAAAATGGTTTAACTTGAAACACAATAATGCCAGGTCTTGTATTGCATTCCAGAATAGAACTGGAACCCATGGCCTTCTGACCAAGAAGTGAGAAGGCTTTCAGCTGAAATGCAGCATGCCATGGGTCGCGCTGTTTGCACCCACCCCCCAAATCTCCAGCTCAATACCCCATCTTGCCTTTTACCAAGGAGCAACTCAGATTTGCATTGCGCGCCCAGTGTTGTTGAAGTATCTGATACGAGAGTAGTGGTATTATTGCAGATTGCTTTACAATCTAGTTGATCTATGAGATTTTAAATGTTTTCTAATGACGCAGAGCTTGTAATGCGTATGCGTTCAACATTCAAGTCTGCGATACACTTTGTCGGAAAAAAGCAACTGGATCTACTCCTAATGCGTATTGAGGCTGAGTAATCCCGTGAAAGGTAACATTTAATATATCATACTGAAAATGAGCAGAACTGCAGGATTACCAGTATTCATGAATAAATTGCGTGGACAGATGAATATTTGAGTGTATCCATTTTGTAGATGAGCTGACAGCCCAGGGCGATCGAAGGTTTAATCTCTGGTCTTTGAGTTGGGTGATGTTGGTTGGTACTTCTGGTCTGAGCACCCTGGCGATTAGCAGAAGTGTTTTGGGGCTAGTGTTATCACTGCCGCACTCTGCTGGGAAAACGTGTGAGAGGGTATAATGTCAGCATAGGATTTGGCTCAGTTGTAGTTCAGTGGCCTTTAGCATTTACTGTCGCAATCCATACCTCAATAATGACTATTTGGGAGTTGGGTACAGTAAGAAGTCTCTCAACACCAGGTTCAAGTCCAACGTTATTTGGAATCACGAGCTTTCGGAGCGCTGCTCCTTCATCAGGTGAGTGGAGAGGTAGGTTTCACAAACACAGCATATTTTGGCAATGACACAATTGCTCTATTCTCAAGCAGGGAGTTACTGAAGGGCTCCCAGTTCTTTGGGAATGGTTTAACAAACATGAGGCCACCAAACACGTTCATGATTGGAGGGGACAAATCTGGCAAAATTAAGATAGACTCAGGAAACTGAACAAATGCATTGTTAAACTTAGATTTCCCCCATTTCTGGTGTAACTGTGCTGAGACAGTTATACAATTATATTTACCATGTTTTATAATACATTGGAATGGCACTACTGCCTCACAGCGCCAGTAACCTGGATTCGATTCCTGGCTTGGGTCACTGTGTGGAGTTTGCATGTTCTCCCCGTGTCTGCGTGGGTTTCCTCTGGGTGCTCTGGTTTCCTCCCACAGTCCAAAGATGTGCAGGGATTAACAGTGTAAATATGTGGGGCTGCGGAGATAGGGTGGGATTGTTGTCAGTGCAGGCTCGATGGGATGAATGTCCTCCTTCTGTACTGTAGGGATTCTATGATTCTGTTCGATGATAATTACAATTTTTAGAAATTGTAACTAATTGGCCATCCATGATTCGGAGTGAATTATGTTCAAGCCCAGGCTGGCAGAATAGCACCCTGCAGTGGTCCATATTAGTCTTTTAAATCCCTCTTTATTGTGTGTTTTTTGACTTCCATGTTTCTGACCACTCTCAACTTATGTCTGGAGGACATCAGGAGCTGTTTTTCGATGCTCCGATGCCTCCGTAAACTAAATTGTGCATTCATGATGATGCACATCCGGTTCTCAACTGTTCGTTTAAAAATAGAAAACTTTGGGCACAGAGAGAGCCCATTAAATTAATTATCTGTGCTGAACTAAAAAGAGCTGTCCAGCCTAATCTCTCTTTCTTTCTTCTTGGTACTCCCAAGTTCATAGCCAAACAAAATGTGATGGTGGTTTCTGCCTCTGTCACACTTTATTCCAGAACCCCATAGAATCCCTGCAATGCAGAAGAGGCCACTCAGCCCATTGAGTGAGTCTGCACCGCCTCTGACGGAGTATCTTACACAGGCCCACCCCCTGCTCTGTCCCAGTAACCCGCCACATTTCCCACGACCAATCCCCTTAACCTACACATCTTGGGCACTAAGGCGCAATGTACCATGGCCAGTCTGCCTAACCTGTATATCTTTGGATTGTCGGAGGAAACCCACGCGGACACTGGGAGAACGTGCAAATTCCACACGCAGTCACCCAAAGCCGGAATTGAACCCGGGTCTCTGGGGCTGTGAGGCAGCAGTGCCACTGTGTTGCCCATGTTTGGGTGGGGAAAAAAGCTCCCCGCAACCTCTTTTCCAAAGCAAACAGCCACAGCTTGTCCAATCTTTCTTTGTCGCTGGCATTCTCCATTTCCAGCAACATCCCAAGTCTCTCCTTTATCTTCTCCAGTACAATCATATCCAACACTAGTGTAACCTGCCTACTCTTAGATTTTGAAGATTGTGGCGTTTGTTTTCGATTTCAACTGCAAAGAGTAAGTATATACCATTACATGAAATCACCATGCATGCACCATGCTAGACCATGAAATTAAGCACTGAATGACGGTTAGTGGAATCTTTCAACCAGCTGACCTTTGAATACTTCATGACCCCACAATTTGTACTGTTTCTGTACTTGAAAGACTGAAAAATACTTTTTTTTTTCCAAAAAGAAAAGTGCTTTGGGGAAGTGCAGTGTGAGATACAGCCCCTGTTCTTGGAGCACTCGTTGTAAAGTGTGAAAGGGTGATTCAGAACCAATTGGAATGTGGGAATGCACCCGGATATGATCGTTACTGACTCACTGGGAGTCTTTGGGACATAAATACTTGAGTGTCTGTGTCATTTTTACTGTAAGAAGTCCAACAGGTTTATTTGGCAGCAAAAGCCACTAGCTTTCGGAACAGGCTGTCCCTTCGAAGGGACAGCCTGTTCCGAAAGCTAGTGGCTTTTGCTGCCAAATAAACCTGTTGGACTTTAACCTGGTGTTAAACTTCTTACTGTGTTTACCCCAGTCCAACACCGGCAGCTCCACCATCATTTTTACTGAGCAGTTGAGATATCTGCATATTGTAATTTGAAATGTGATGTGTATTGATAGCGGAGGAACTTATGCTGACCTGTATGACAATCTTGGATGAAATGTCTTGTTTCACCTTCCTTTGTGATCCTGAAACTCCTCTCGCCTGATATGAGGGCGTGGACGAAAACACTTTGGTCAGACTGCAGCAATGTTTATTTTTTGTTTCCTTCATGAAAGGAACAGCTTTTTACATTTCGTAAATCCGCATAGCACCGATAAAGAGACGGTGGCTGGCTGGTTGACTAACTCAAGCAGTTAACGGTATAGTCTCTGAGCAGAGAATCTAGATATCTGTGCACGCTTTTCTTGATCGTGAGTGCTCCCTTCCCAAGGGGTGTCTCCCCATTTGGTTAACTGATCCACATTGGCAAAGCTGAGGCTTGTGGACCTGCAAGCACCAATGTTACTGTTGCCATTTAATCATCACACATTGCCAGTATGTGGAACTTTTATACTCTCTGCATTTCTTGTCAGGACCACTGTGCCAAGTGACGCTCTGACCTGTAGAATTCTCTGTGGGGCTACCATAGTCTCCAATGATCGGTCAACCTTTTGGGTTCCAGAAGTGAACCAGATTAGTTAGTCACTCGTGAACTGTGCATTACAACTGGTTAGGATATTGAATTGCTGAGTCTCATGCAGTGTTCTCAGCTTTGGTTGTCAGGCGTGTTGTATTGCGTGCACTGCAACTCCAGAAGTTCCCTGTTGCCTCATCCTGACTGTGTTTCCTAGGAAGGTGACTGCCATTTGGTGTCAGGCATGCTCACAGCCTTTAAGGTCAAAGTTTATTTATTAATGTCACAAGTAAGGCTTACATTAACACTGCAATGAAGTTACTGTGAAAATCCCCTAGTCGCCACACTCCGGCGCCTGTTTGGATACACTGATGGAGAATTTAGCATGGCCAATGCACCTAACCAGCATGTCTTTCGGATTGTGGGAGAAAACCGGAGCACCCGGAGGAAATCCACGCAGACACGAGGAGAATGTGCAGTCTCCGCACAGACAGTGACCCAAGCCAGGAATCGAACCCGGTTCCCTGGTGCTGTGAGGCCATGATGTGGAGATGCCAGCTTTGGACTGGGATAAGCACAGTAAGAAGTCTCTCAACACCAGGTTAAAGTCCAGCAGGTGTATTTGGTAGCACAAGCTTTCGGAGTGTCGCTCACCTGAAGAAGGAGCCTGACACTCCGAAAGCTCGTGCTACCAAATAAACCTGTTGGACTTTAACCTGGTGTCGTGAGACTTCTTACTGTGCTGTGAGGCAGCAGTGCTAACTACTGTGCCACCCCGGGGGATGTTTTCATGACACCTTGAAAAAGGTGTGGAATCGCCAGACCGCTGATATCACGGTGTAGGGAGGACTGCGCGTTGCCTGCCATTTTAACAAGAAACTGATGTGGTGAGAGTCTGTGTTCTGTTCCTTCCTCTTTCTAACCCCAAGCAGATTAATGGAGTGTTATGAAGTTTGACCGAACCGTTTCCTGTGGGTAAGCTGGGGTTTGTGGTATGAATCATTTCTGCTCTGATTAACCTTTAAAAAGTTTCACAGTACATACAGCAGGATGAGTATCTAGGCTGAGGTCTGACTTCACAGACCTTCAGATTGATATCAGCTACTTGCTTAAACCATCAGGACAAAGCCTAATTTTAAGGTTTTCAATTCACTTTTAACTTATAATTTTATAAAAAGCAGCTGAATGCTTTTAACTGTAATGCAACGTTTAAAATGATGCTTTGAGAAAGCAGTTTCCATGTCTTTATGAAACCTGCAGTGTTAAAGTCACACACTTTGGTCTTCTACACCAGTCCATTTATCGCATTTTACTATCTTTCAATACTACCCGCTTATCAATGGATATTGAGGATGGGGGCAGCACGGTGGTTAGCACTGCTGCTTCACTGCGCCAGGGTCCCGGGTTCAAATCTTGGCTTGGGTCAGTGTCTGTATG
The DNA here is from genome assembly GCF_964213995.1 of Mustelus asterias. Classification (NCBI taxonomy): domain Eukaryota; kingdom Metazoa; phylum Chordata; class Chondrichthyes; order Carcharhiniformes; family Triakidae; genus Mustelus; species Mustelus asterias. The sequence goes on along the minus strand of NC_135824.1, from coordinate 58,124,572 downwards.
GAGTTTGCACGTTCTCCCCATGTCTGGTAGATTACCTCCGGGTGCTCCGGTTTCCTCCCACATCCTGAAAGACGTGCTGGTTAGGGTGCATTGACCCGAACAGACGCCGGAGTGTGGCGACTAGGGGAATTTCACAGTAACTTCATTGCAGTGTTAATGTAAGCCTTAGTTGTAACGCTAATAAATAAACTTTAACTTTAATAGGGTATCAGGACTTCTTATCTATTTTCTCTGCCCTGTAGAATTTTATTATGATGAATCATGATTTATTTATCTTTGTGGCTGGTCTTTGTTTTTTTACTGTGGGAATTAGCAGAATTCTTTGTTTCAGAAAGGTATGAATATCCAGTTATATTTATCCCAAGTCTCACATGGACACCCTCCATTGCAATATTACCCACAGATGTATTTAATCAGTTGGTACCTAGAGGAACAATGGTAGCTAATGCCCAAATGTTTGAATGTTCTCCTAAATCAATATCTTAGAATGCTCCTTCTATTAATCAGCACCTGTGTAACCACCAGTCCGTGTGCTATTATACAATTCCGTATGTTCTCTCCAGATGCAACACAATAATGGTAAGACAAAACCTATAATTGGACTGCTTGACACCTCTGTTCAACAGTGAAAAGTTGACACGCCCACCTTGACACCTAACTGAAATGTTACTGACAACACTGCCTTCACCTAATGCTCTGTAGTTTGGCACAGAGTGACAGCTTTTTAAATTTTGTCTTCCTGCTCTTTATTTCCTGACGAGGCTAGCTAACTCTGCAAAATGCTATGCTGGACTAACTATGGTTTCTCTATTAGGGGTCCTTTGGTGCTCGCTGCCCACATATCCAGGCTTCACCTGTGAACACACAGTGAACATCAGGTGAACATTGCAGCCATTTCGTGCATATAAATGTCTGGGATAATGGATAGTGATCAGCAAGTATTATGATGGATCAGTCTACCTCTTCCCTTGACTGCCTGAAATCAGCAAGTTAGCACAGAACACGTTCTCAAATTAGGATCTACAAGCCATGATTTACACTTGGCAATTGCTGTTTTGGAAGAGTTGTAATGTACCTTTTGTGGAAGGATTCATCTTCATACATTTCCTTGTGCAGATTTCAAACTCTTATTAAACCTTCTTTTCCAAAGATAAATATATTTGAGGTATTCTGCTGAGCACCCTGTTGAAATGGGCATGAGGCAGAATGTTGTACTGCATTGTGGATGGATTTGCTCTGCTTTCAAGAGTCATAGAATCCCCACAGTGCAGAAGAAGGCTATTCAGCCCATTGAGCCTGCACTGATGACAATCCCACGCAGGCTCTATCCCAGTATTCACACAATTACCTCGCAGATCCCCTTAACCTACACATCTGGGCAGCTCGGTGGCACAGTGGTTAGCACTGCTGCCTCACAGCGCCAGGGACTCGGGTTCAATTCCAGCCTCTAGTTACAGTCTGTGTCTTCCCCTGTGTCTGCGTGAGTTTCCTCCCACATTCCAAAGATGTGCGTGTTAGGTTGATTTGGCCATGCTAAATTGTCCATCGGTGTCGGGGGGATTAGCAGGGTAAAAATATGGGGTTATAAGGATAGGGTCTGGGTGAGATCGTTATCGGTGCAGGCTCGATGGGCCGAATGGCCACTTCCTGCACTGCAGGGATTCTATGATTCTATTTTGGGACACTAAGAGGTAATTTACTATGGCCAATCCGCCTAACCTGCACATCTTTGGAATGTGGGTGGAAACCGGAGCACCCGGGGGGAATGTGCAAACTTCACGCAGGCAGTGACCAGAGACCGGAATTGAACTCGGGTGGGGCCCTTGGCGCAGTGAGGCAGCAGTGCTAATCACTGTGCCACTTCTTGCTGATCGTCTGAGCTGTTGTAGCTTTGATTTTTATTTAAAAATTGTAATTTTTGCGTGCGTGGCCATGTTGACTGCGAGGAAATGAATTCCGGTTAGACTTGGTCCATTAGCTGCTTGGCGCTGCATACTGCCATCCCTTTCTAAATCTTCCCAAGTGATTTGATATAAGCTTGTGTGGGTTGGGTTCATTGACCGTGCTAAATTTCCCGTTAGTGTCCCGGGATGCATAGGTTAGAGGTATTAGCGGGGTAAATATGTGGGGTTACGGGGATAGGGCCCTGGGTGGGATTGCAGTCGGTGCAGGCTCGATGGGCCGAATGGCTGCCTCCTGCACTGTAGGGTTTCTATGGTTATGGTTATTTCTTCTGTGCTCATGTTTGAGTGAAAAACCTTTGAAGTTGAGGGGACTTGGAAAGCAGTTCAAGGATAAAGTAACTGGCAAATTCACTATCCCATATCTGAAGTTTATAAAGCCAGCTCTCATTGACAGAGTGGATCAAGTTGCAATTAAAAGCCTTACAAAAGGGGGGGGAGAAGAAATCTACGCTTTGTTGTGGGTGTGGGAGGAACCTGCCCAGCAGCAATGTAATTGAACTTCAAGAGAATCTTATTAACAGTAAGAACAGACTCATCTGGACCTCCTCCAAAAACTAGCTTCCCGGTGAGTAAAATATGTTCTGCCAGTCTTTTTTTTTTAACGTTTATTCTTGCATGGGATGTGGGTGTTACTGGCAACGCCAGCATTCATTCCCCCATCCGAAATTGTCCTCGAGGAGGTGGTGATGATCTGCTGCCTTGAACTGCTTCTACCTGTGGTGAAGATGCTGTCATGGAGCTGTTAGGTAAGTAGTTCCAGAATTTTGACCCAGAGTGATTAAGGAATGGCGATGCATTTCCAGGTTAGGGTGGCATGTGACTGAGAGGAGGTGGTGTTCCCACGTCCCTTGTCCTTCAAGGTGGCAGAGGTCACGACATGGCGATTCGCTGCATCTTGTGGATGGCACAAGCGCTGGGCTGGTGTCGTAAATATTTAACTCTTGAAATGTGGATGGGCTGTTTCGTCTTGATGGTGTTGAGCTGCTTGAGTGCTATTGGAGCTGCACCCATCTCGACAACTGGGAGGGTATTCCATCACACTCCCGACTTGTGCCTTGTAGGTGGAGAGCAGGCTTTGGGAAATCAGGTGGTGCATCAATCACCATGGAGTGCCCAGCCTCTGACCTGCTCTTGTCGCCACAGGATCTTTAGCCGATCAGTTTCTGGTCAGTGGACCAGAATGTTGAGGATGGATTCAACAATGGCTGTTCAAGGACACTGATTAGACTTTCTCATGTTGGCGATGGATGTTGTCTCGTGTGGTGCAAATAAGAATTGCTTTTTATCATTGCTTCCACCCTAAACATGTTAAAGAAGCCATCCCTTACGGACAAGTCTTCCGCATACATAGGATCTGCTCAGATGAGGAGGATTGCAACAGACGCTGAAAGATGCCCTCGTAAGAACAGGATATGGCGCTCGACTCATCGATCGACAGTTCCGACGCGCCACAGTGAAAAACCGCACCGACCTCCTCAGAAGACAAACACGGGACATGGCGGACAGAGCACCCTTCGTCGTCCAGTATTTCCCTGGAGTGGAGAAGCTATGACATCTTCTCGAGAGCCTTCAACATGTCATCGATGAAGACGAACATCTCATCAAGACTATCCCCACACCACCACTACTTGCCTTCAAACAACCGCGCAACCTTAAACAGACCATTGTACACAGCAGACTACCCAGCCTTCAGGAGAACAGTGACCATGACACCACACAACCCTGCCACAGCAACTTCTACAAGATGTGCCGGATCACCGACACGGATGCCATCATCACACGTGAGAACACCATCCACCAGGTACATGGTACATACTCTTGTGACTCGGCCAAAGTTGTCTACCTGATACGCTGCAGGAAAGGATGTCCCGAGGCATGGTACATTGGCGAGACCATGCAGACGCTCTGACACCGGATGAATGGACACCGCTCGACAATCACCAGGCAGGAGTGTTCTCTTCCTGTTGGGGAACACTTCAGCAGTCAAGGGCATTCAGCCTCTGATCTTCGGGTAAGTGTTCTCCAAGGCAGCCTTCGCGACACACGACAACGCAGAATCGCTGAGCAGAAACTGATAGTCAAGTTCCGCACACATGAGGACGGCCTCAACTGGGATCTTGGGTTCATGTCACACTATCTGTAACCCCCACGACTTGCCTGGGCTTGCAAAATCTCACTAACTGTCCTGGCTGGAGACGATTCACACCTCTTTAACCTGTGCTTAACCCTCTTTCCACTCTCGTTGTCTGCACCTGTAAAGACTTGATTACCTGTTTAGACTTACATTCCAACCATTTATCTTGTCATTGAGTTTGTGTCTATATATGCCCTGTTTGTGAACCAAACCCTGCACTCGCCTGATGAAGGGGTAGTGCTCCAAAAGGTCATGCTACCAAATAAACCTGTTGGACTTGAACCTGGTGTTGTGAGATACCTTACTGTAGTTTCTATCAGTTCATGTCTGCATGCTGTAGAGATCTTGCTGCATGTATTTGTGGCCTGTTTCGTTATGTGAAGAATTATGAATGGATTGAACACCATGCTGAAATTTGTAATTTGAGTGGTCTCTGTCCTCCCTCCTTTGCTCAGTAATTGGAAGGGTGGAGTTTGGTTATGTCTGACTGTTAACATAACTTGGGCACTAATTGATTTTTGTTTTTCTAGTCATGTTTTTGTCCTATGTTTTGAGTTGTAAAATTGGGCTTGAACAAAGCAGTAGCCTTAATTTTATGTTATTTTAAAGCTGATAAAACTTTGGCACTTCATGTGATCTTGCAAGTTTCAGGTCTTTCTGTTTAGGGCGTATCAATAGCTTGAGCATTTATTACTGTTCTATTCATAAAAGTAATAGTGTCCATGATATAAGACAGTTATCGTTAGCACTGGTGCTGATTTTTTTGACTTGCCAATGCACAAGTCATTTTTATAGAATCCCTACAGTGCCAAAGGAGGCCATTCGGCCCATCGAGTCTGCACTGACCACATTTCCACCCAGGCCCGATCCCCGTAATCCCACATAGTTACCCTGCTCATCTCCCTGACACTAAGGGGCAATTTATTATGGCTAATCCACCGAACCTGCACATCTTTGGATTGTGGGAGGAAACCGGAGCACCCGGAGGAAACCCACGCAGACACGGGGAGAATGTGCAAACTTTTTGTTTTTTAAAAAAAAAAAGTTGTATGACCTCAGCATCTGCTTGGTGCCTCTAAACTACAAATGTTAAGTATGAAGAGCTGAGGATGGTTATCTGGAAACTGACTTTTGTAAAATTAAAAACAGGAATTATATTTTATTGTATTGAACTAAACTCAATAGGACAACTTAGTTTCCATTTATAGAAATCGTCAGTTTCTGCGCCAATTGTTCGTGTTGCTAAAGGCCTGACCAGTCAAGCCGTTTCAATTTTGCATATTCAAACGGTTTATTTAAATTAGACATGCTTTTATCAATTTACTTGAAGAATTGGATGTGAAAAGGGTAGGAATAGAGGGAGGCTGGGGATATGTGGTCCTCTGCTGTTCAATTGTGAAATGTGTTAGAGCCTTTCATGAAGGTTCATCCAAGGATAATCTGAAAGGATGGAATGTGGAGGATAATTTTCCAATTCGTGTGTCGGATTGCACCACCTGAGTTCATACGTGGGCTACTATGTTTTTCTGACTGCTTTCTGCTGCATCAGTGGGTGCATCTTGTTGAAGGTGTAAAGTCAGAAAATGACTCATTTAAAAGTGAAAATGAGTTGGGTGCACTGTAACCAAGTTGAATGTAGTGACATTTGGAAACTATTTATGACGTACTGCAGTGCCTGGTCCAGGCCGATGCCTCAGTGCAGGACTGAGGAAGTGCTACTTTGTTAGAGTTGCGAGTTTACAGATGAGTGGATGAGCTGAGATAAAAACAGCTCTGGAAATGTTCATCCGGTCTGGCAGCATCTGTAGAGAGAGAAAAACAAGAGTTGGTGTTTCAGGTCAATGATCTTTTGATCAGAACACAAGGTAATCTGAGATTCTGATGGCTCGGGGACATTAAACAACCTGCTACTCGACTGAAAGTGGAGCGGAGAGTTCTCCCAATTAGCTGGATAATCCTATTGTTCCAAAAATGGATTAACTAGTCAAATGTATCATTTTGCTTTTTTATTGGATACTTCCTGAACATGTCCGACCTTTAGAATCCCTCCAGTGCAGGAAGAAGGCCATTTGGCCCATCGAGTCTGCACCGGCCACAATCCCACCCAGGTCCCATTCCCGTAACCCCACATATTTACCCTGCTAATCCCCCTGACACTAAGGGGCAATTGAGCCTGGCCATTCAACCTAACCTGCACATCTTTGGACCTTGTTTGTCTGAATAACGACAATGGTTGTGCCTCGGAAGTAACTCCAAGTGAAGTGCTTTAGAAATTTGACGTGTGGTGTCAGTACCAAGTTTTCTTGAACAATCTGCATTGATCAGTTGTTTGTGGTTATCTAAAACTTTGAATATGCAGATTTTACACGCGCTGCTCATCACTTTTATCCTTCTGAATACTGAATACTCCCTGAAACTGCCTGATTTGGTCGTCATTCAGTTTTGCATAACTGTGGCCAACCTGTTTAGTGAGGCCTCTGCTTTTGAATAGATCTGCTCTGCGATGCTGCACCCGTAACTGACTGTTAGGGGGAAAAGGAGTGTCTTTGCTTGAGGAACTGTATACATCCTGTATGATTTGCTGATGCATTCATTCATTGTGTTTATATCAAACATTTTTCTTTGCTTTAGTAATTTTGCTATTTGGCAGAAGTATGGTATATAACCACGAATGCTAATTTCTGCAGCTACGAGAAGAAGGCGTTGGAGGACTGTCTGTATGCGAGATTTTAAACGCACTTCTTAGCAGGCTGCTTTTAATGTTTCACCAGTTGTTGCAGCTGAGACTTTCCAGACTGTGATGCTCATAAATTTGAACCTGCTTGATAAGAGTATACGAAAGGCGTAGCTGTGTACAGCTGCAGGAGGGCTCAGGCTAACGGCTTATCTACATAAGACTGCAGTGATTACTTAATGAAATCTATTGAAGGTGACTTGCAAGGAGCTGTTTGAAGTATCAAGACCACCCATACACCAAAGAATATGATACTGAAATGGAACTTTGATTTAGTGGAGATGAAATGTTGATGTTAAACCCCTTCGCACACCTATTATCATAATTCAGTTGTAATCTTTCTCTCTCTTTCTCTCTCTCTCGCTCCTCTCTCTCTCTTTCTCCCTCTCTCTCTCTCTCTTTCTTTCTTTCATTCTCTCTCTCTCTTTCTCTCTTTCCCCCTCTCTTTCCCCCTCTCTTTCCCCCTCTCTTTCCCCCTCTCTTTCCCCCTCTCTTTCCCCCTCTCTTTCCCCCTCTCTTTCCCCCTCTCTTTCCCCCTCTCTTTCCCCCTCTCTTTCCCCCTCTCTTTCCTCCCCCTCTCTTTCCTCCCCCTCTCTTTCCTCCCCCTCTCTTTCCTCCCCCTCTCTTTCCCCCCCCTCTCTTTCCCCCCCCTCTCTTTCCCCCCCTCTCTTTCCCCCCCTCTCTTTCCCCCCCTCTCTTTCCCCCCCCTCTCTTTCCCCCCCCTCTCTTTCCCCCCCCTCTCTTTCCCCCCCTCTCTTTCCCCCCCTCTCTTTCCCCCCCCTCTCTTTCCCCCCCCTCTCTTTCCCCCCCCTCTCTTTCCCCCCCTCTCTTCCCCCCCCTCTCTTTCCCCCCCTCTCTTTCCCCCCCCCTCTCTTTCCCCCCCCTCTCTTTCCCCCCCTCTCTTTCCCCCCCTCTCTTTCCCCCCCTCTCTTTCCCCCCCCTCTCTTTCCCCCCCCTCTCTTTCCCCCCCCTCTCTTTCCCCCCCCTCTCTTTCCCCCCCCTCTCTTTCCCCCCCTCTCTTTCCCCCCCTCTCTTTCCCCCCCCTCTCTTTCCCCCC